>NC_057760.1:2440837-2441771 GCF_004010195.1 Chiloscyllium plagiosum | reverse complement strand
CCTCTCTCCGTCTCTCCGTCTCTCCGTCTCTCCCTCTCTCCGTCTCTCCGTCTCTCCGTCTCTCTGTCTCTCTGTCTCTCTGCCTCCCTCCCTGTCTGCCTCCCTCCCCCAAATGTGGATGTATGTTAACAGCACTTTGTGTCAGGGCCTCACCTTGGCCTTGCATCTGTACCTGCTGCTTGTTTGCCTTTCCCTGAGTCTGCACCCAGTCTTAACCAATTGAACCCAGAGTGAGCAATTAGCAGACTCTCTGAACCAGACGCAGAGCAATTCAATGCTTTCTTAACCACTAAACAGCCCAGGATGCTGGAAATCAGGAACAAAATCCGAAGCTCCTGGAAGAACTCATCAGGTCTGGCAGCACCAGCTTTCTCTCCAGCAGTTCATGGTTTTGTTTTATTAATCAGTCACGTTTACAAAATCAAAACACAAGCTGTTACCATTCCCCCCTGTCAGTGGGAGGCACAAGCAGCCTGCGGGTCTGAATTGTTCGAAAGATAGACTTGCATTTCTGTAGCACCTCCCAGGGCCCCAGATGGTCCCAAAAGTCAATGAAATACTACACTTCAGGAGTGAGGGTGCTGTTATTCACAGGGTGGTTGTGGAAATGTTGCTGGGGCATGAGTTCCGTTCCCGTTGTGGTAATTAGTACAACTTTGATTGAACCAGTTAATTAAATCCGGGCCGTAGAATGGGGAAGGACGTCTGCTCTTTGTTACCCTTTTCATTCCTTCCTGGGGCGTGGGTGTCATTGACGAGGTCACGTTAAGGTCAGCAGGTTGAAAGGGGATTTGGGGTGCTGGGAATCGGAGAGGACAGGTAGAGGTGGGAAGGAACTGGACGAACAGTTGAAATGCCTTTAACGTTCAAGGCTATAGGCCAAGTTGCTGGAAGGTAGGACAGTGTAGGCAGGTCAGACCAGACTCTCCCTCCT
>NC_057760.1:2438540-2440271 GCF_004010195.1 Chiloscyllium plagiosum | reverse complement strand
ACCGCTCTCGTCATCCAAGGTTCCTTTATCTTACCCCTTCTTGCCTGTCTCAGAGGGACATATTTATTCATCACTTGCAACAACTGTTCCTTAAACAGTCTCCACATGTCTATAGTGCCTTTACCATGGAACAATTGCTCCCAATCCATGCTTCCTAACTCATGTCTAATCGCATCATAGTTTCCTCTTCCCCAATTAAATATCCTCCCATTTTGCCTAATCCTCTCCTTCTCCATAGCTATGTAGAATGTGAGGCAGTTGTGGTCACTATCACCAAAATGCTCTCCCATCACAAGATCTGATCGCTGCCCCGGCTCATTTCCGAGCACCAAGTCTAGAATGGCCTCTATCACTAATTAACTGTTCCAGTATAGTCACATCTCATAAACACACCCCTTGGCACAAAGGCAAATTCAGACACAGATTGTCTCCTGTGCAGCTCCCGCAGTAGAATAGCTGTAACTAGGAGAGGGATCGAAGTAATTTCCACCTCTTAAAGACTCCAGCAGCAGCCGCTGACAGCTCAAGCTGAACTCCCTGGTTCTGTGGCTGGCAGCTTGAACACACCCAGTCAGGCTGCTTCTATTGTTGCAACCCATATTTTAATTAAAGAACCAAGGCTTCATGGGTTGTTTATCTTCTCATAGACCGCTCAGCGCCTGTTTGCCAGTCTCTTTCTCTGAAAGAAACCAAGTCAAAGCACACCTCCTGAACACCACAGCATCGTCAGATTTCTGTTTGTGCTTTCATGACACCCTCACTGAGGTCCGTTTTCTGTTGCGGAGTTAGTAATTGATCTTAAATTCTGAGTAGGTTGGTGGGATTTGGACCCAGAGCAGTGACCTGGCCCTCTGGATTCCCTGCCCAGTGACACTGGGCACAAGAGACCAGGACAGAAGAGATCCTGGTGGGCTCAAGCTGGCTTCCAAGATGAGGAGATGAACGGGGAAGTGAGGTTTATGGAGGGGTTGGGGGAAGGTTTGAAAGCAAGGAGGTGGTGCTGTCAGAGCCCCTGTGCTTTCGAAGGGGATAGGGGAATGAGAGGAATTGGGCAGGGAAAGACGGTGTATTTCAGCCAGCCACAGAGTCAGCTGATTGCCCTCGAGACTGCCTCACATTATATAACCATAATTTCCCCCGTAACACACTCGCTGATACTGTCAGGGGTTATTGTCAATGAAGCTAAATGTATTTTCTCTGTGTCTCCCCCTCTCTCCCCCTCTGTCTCTCCCTCCTCTCCCTCTCTCTCCCCCCTCCCTCCCTCTTCCCTTCCTCCCCTCTCTGAGAAGGATGATTTTGATACAGAGCTCATGGTAACACTGGCGTCCTGCCTCGTCGAGTTGTTTAAGGGACACTTCAGGGGTGAGGTACTGCCGGAGGAGATCACTGAGGAGTAAGTACCGACTTGAGGGAATGGATTTGTGGTCTAATGGAGCCTCTTACTGAGTGGCTGGATAGAAACTGGGACTCTGGGGAACAATGAGGGCAACCAACTTGAATTGCTCCATATCTGATACAAGCATAGACAATAGGTGCAGGAGTAGGCCATTCTGCCCTTCGAGCCTGCACCACCATTCAATATGATCATGGCTGATCATCCTTAATCAGTATCCTGTTCCTGCCTTATCTCCATAACCCTTGATTCCACAATCCTTGAGAGCTCTATCCAACTCTTTAGAACATAGAACATAGAACAGTACAGCACAGAACAGGCCCTTCAGCCCACGATGT
>NC_057760.1:2426787-2437398 GCF_004010195.1 Chiloscyllium plagiosum | reverse complement strand
CCCTCAGCGCCGACCCTCCGACAGGGCGGCGCCCCCCCTCCGACAGTGCGGCGCCCACTCCCTCAGCGCCGACCCTCCGACAGTGCGGCGCCCCCTCAGCGCCGACCCTCCGACAGTGCGGCGCCGACCCTCCGACAGTGCGGTGCCCCCTCAGCGCCGACCCTCCGACAGTGCGGCGCCGACCCTCCGACAGTGCGGTGCCCCCTCAGCGCCGACCCTCCGACAGTGCGGCGCCGACCCTCCGACAGTGCGGTGCCCCCTCAGCGCCGACCCTCCGACAGTGCGGCGCCGACCCTCCGACAGTGCGGTGCCCCCTCAGCGCCGACCCTCCGACAGTGCGGCGCCGACCCTCCGACAGTGCGGTGCCCCCTCAGCACCGACCCTCCGACAGTGCGGCGCCCACTCCCTCAGCGCCGACCCTCCGACAGGGCGGCGCCCCCACCCTCAGCGCCGACCCTCCGACAGGGCGGCGCCCCCCCTCCGACAGTGCGGCGCCCACTCCCTCAGCGCCGACCCTCCGACAGTGCGGCGCCGACCCTCCGACAGTGCGGTGCCCCCTCAGCACCGACCCTCCGACAGTGCGGCGCCCACTCCCTCAGCGCCGACCCTCCGACAGTGCGGCGCCCCCTCCCTCAGCGCCGACCTTCCGACAGTGCGGCGCCCCCTCCCTCAGCGCCGACCCTCCGACAGTGCGGCGCCCCCTCCCTCAGCGCTGACTCTCCCCCAGTGCCCATTCGGGCCCCTGTTGGATGAGAAAGCTGTTCCTTTACCGAATCAGACAAAGGGCCCAAATGTTAACTATGCAGTGCCGTGTGTTGCCAGTGTTCTGCCCTGTGTACGTTAAACTCTGGTCTCTCTTACAGGCGTCTAGACTTGGAGCATTTCCTATTGGAGCTGTTTCCTGCTATGAAATCCTGCCTGTGTCTGATCTACAACTCTGAGGGTCTCTGTGCTCCTCCGGGTCCCAGCACCTGAGGACCCCCTTCCAGAGGGCTCGAGGCACTTCCATTCCCTCTGTAAATCCTTCCAGTTCAGACCCTTTCTCCCTGAAGATGTTCCTGACATCTGGGCCCCTTGGCCAAGCTGATGTCCCCAATATTGTTTTATATGGCTCCACATTGACATTGGTCTGATTCCTGCTTCTGTGAAATACTTTGAGATGGTTTTCTGTGTTGCAGTGAGTTGTTGTTTGATGTGTGATGTGTGAACTGAATGTGTTTCAGATCTCTGGAGGAGTCGGTGGGCAAACCCCTTTATGTTACATTCAGGTAAGCTTACATTGGAGGCTATCAGCTACAGGGAGAGGCTGAACGGGCTGGGGCTGTTTACTCTGGAGCACTGCGGGCTAATCTTAGAGGCTTATAAAATCATGTGGGTAGGGTAAATAGACACAGTCTTTTCCCTGGAGTGGGGGAGTCCAGAACTAGAGGGCATGGGTTTAAGGTGGGGAGTCCAGAACTAGAGGGCATGGGTTTAAGGTGAGAGGGGAAAGATTTAAAAGGGAGCTAATGGGCAACTTTTTCACGCAGAGGGTGGTACGTGTATGGAATGAGCTGCCAGAGGATGTGGTGGAGGCTGGTACAATCGCAACATTTAAGAGGCATTTGGATGGGTATATGAATAGGAAGGGTTTGGAGGGATATGGGCCGGGTGCTGGCAGGTGGGAGTAGATTGGGTTGGGATATCTGGTTGGCATGGATGGGTCAGGCCAAAGGGTCTCTTTCTGTGCTGTACATCTCTCTGACTCTGAGCTGTAAACATCATGGAGATTGTACGTTCCAGGTACCCAGCACACAAACCCCCAAACCCAGTTGTGTTAGATTGTCATTTGCTGCTGTATACTAAAGCTGTCTGTCACCAGGTCACACAAGCTGCATCTGTTTGTCACTGTATACTCCAAACCCCTCCCCCTGCCCACCCCTGCTTCAGTACAGGCACAGGGACCTAGCAGCTGAGACTTGAGTCGAATAATGGCCATAAATCCATTGTCGATTGTTAGCAAAGCCCATCTGGCTCACTAATGTCCCTTCAGGAAGGGAGCTGCCATCCTTGGCTTGGCAGACATGTAACGCCAGAGCCACAGCGATGGGGGTGTCTCCTCGCTGTCTCCCCCCCGGGGATGGGTAATAAATGCTGGCCTGGCCTCATCCTGTGAATGAATAATGAGAATCCCCAACCACTGCAACTTCTGAAGTATTTGTGGAAAACAGAGAGAATTAAAAGTGTGTGAGGTTGTGTGGCCTAAACCTGGAACTCTGTCTCAGTTGGGGAGGGGGAACAGAAATAAACTGAAATCATTCTCGGGGATCTGGGTGTCACTGACCTGGGAAGCTGGGACTGAGCTGGTACCTTGATGCACGTTTGGTGGAGGGAAATATCTAGATGTTGTTATCAAGGCCATTCCAGGACTTTGACCCAGTGACGCTAAAGGGGGGGGGGGGGTTGGAGCTGACCCATTTCCCCGTGTGTGTGTGTGTGTGGCTCCGAGGAGATGTTTTCAGTGGGGTAGTGTGGCCATATCCTTCCAGGAGCATAGAGGTCCCAGGGGTCGGGGATGCTGTTTGCCCGGTGTGACACTCATGGTCATTCTTGACGTCCTTACCCAGGAACCTGTGCCAGATGCAGGAGGACAACAGCAGCTTCTCGTTGTTGTTGGAGCTGTTATCGGAGTTGTACCAGAAGCAGCCCAAGATCGGTTATCACCTCCTGTACTATCTGCGAGCCAGGTAGGACCCCTTCTCGGCTGTAGGGATTTCCCCGATGGAGGGACGTCCAGAGAGACCCGGGGGCAGGCTACTCTGTTCAAGGTGGTCTCCTCTGCTCACTGTTGCTGAGTTAGGGAGCATGGTCCAGTCTCCTTATTGCTATGCCTGTTTCTTTCAGTAAAGCAGCATCGGGGAAGATGAGGCTGTACGAGTCCTTTGCCCAGGCCACCCAGCTGGGTGATCTGCACACCTGTCTCATGATGGATATGAAAGCCTGTCAGGAGGATGACATTCGCCTGCTCTGCTACCTGACCCCAACTATCTACACCTCGGTAAGGGCTTCTGGGTGTGGGGCGACAGGCAGAGGGTCAGCGCTGAGGGAGGGTCAGTGCTGAGGGAATGGGTACTGTCGGAGGGTCGGTGCTGAGGGAGCGCCGCACTGTCAGGGGGTCAGTGCTGAGGGTGTGCTGCACTGTCGGAGGGTCAGTGCTGAGGGAGTGGGCACTGTCGGAGGTTCAGTGCTGAGGGAGTGGCCGCACTGTCGGAGGGGTCAGTACTGAGGGAGTGCCGCACTGTCGGAGGGTCGGTGCTGAGGGAGTGCCCCACTGTCGGAGGGGTCAGTGCTGAGGGAGTGGGCACTGTCGGAGGGGTCAGTGCTGAGAGAGCGCCGCACTGTCGGAGGGTCAGTGCTGAGGGAGTGCCGCACTGTCGGAGGGTCAGAGCTGAGGGAGTGCCCCACTGTCGGAGGGTCAGAGCTGAGGGAGTGCCCCACTGTCGGAGGGTCAGAGCTGAGGGAGTGCCCCACTGTCGGAGGGTCAGAGCTGAGGGAGTGCCCCACTGTCGGAGGGTCAGAGCTGAGGGAGTGCCCCACTGTCGGAGGGTCAGAGCTGAGGGAGTGCCCCACTGTCGGAGGGTCAGAGCTGAGGGAGTGCCCCACTGTCGGAGGGTCAGAGCTGAGGGAGTGCCCCACTGTCGGAGGGTCAGAGCTGAGGGAGTGCCCCACTGTCGGAGGGTCAGAGCTGAGGGAGTGCCCCACTGTCGGAGGGTCAGAGCTGAGGGAGTGCCCCACTGTCGGAGGGTCAGAGCTGAGGGAGTGCCCCACTGTCGGAGGGTCAGAGCTGAGGGAGTGCCCCACTGTCGGAGGGTCAGAGCTGAGGGAGTGCCCCACTGTCGGAGGGTCAGAGCTGAGGGAGTGCCCCACTGTCGGAGGGTCAGAGCTGAGGGAGTGCCCCACTGTCGGAGGGTCAGAGCTGAGGGAGTGCCCCACTGTCGGAGGGTCAGAGCTGAGGGAGTGCCCCACTGTCGGAGGGTCAGAGCTGAGGGAGTGCCCCACTGTCGGAGGGTCAGAGCTGAGGGAGTGCCCCACTGTCGGAGGGTCAGAGCTGAGGGAGTGCCCCACTGTCGGAGGGTCACCGTGGAGTGTGCTAGACATTTGAGGGTGCCCTCTGAAACAAATCATCCAGATTTGGCTGGAGAGCGGGGAAGCTTCTGTATCCTGCGACTGGGTTTATTCATTGCATTCAGAACTGGCGTTTGTGCAACTCTGACCTCTGCACGGTCAGGCAGACCCTTTCATGAGCTGTTGATGCTGCAGCATCACTGATGCACTGTGATCTGGCTGTGTCTGAGTGTTGTGGGTCCGAGGTTAAACGAGACGTCCAGTCAAGTTAAAGCACCGTTGGATGGAGATCAGGGAGATCGAATCCACAATATGAAACCAACTGGGAGGTGGTGATCCCCACTGCGCGATCTTGCAGTTCGTGTTTGCTGAGGTAACTGTACCTTCACCTCCCGAGTACCGGCTTGTGGGGTGGGTGGGTGGGTGTGTCGTGCACAACTCACCCATTCTCAACCCCCCATCTCCCAAAGAGACAGCCATTCTTCCCCACGTGAAGGGGATTGTGGAGAATTGGTGAAGAACAATTCTGATCTACCCAAACGGAAGCATATTCTCTGCGTTTACTGCATACAAACACTGCCAGTTTGCTTTGAAAGGGACAAGGCCCCCCTGCCTGTCCAGTCTTGCCTGCATTATCACAGTGAGGGGCTGTGGAGAGCTGTGATAGATCGGAGTGGGGCTTGTAGGGAGGTCCTGGGTGCGATGGGGCTCACGTTGCTGTCAGCCTGTGTGTAACGTTTGCTTTCCTCACATTCCAGTTCCCCGATGAGACGTTACGCAGCAGTGAACTCCTCAACATGATTGTTGCTGTCATTGACTCTGCCCAGGTCAGTCTGCGTCCGAATGTACTGGGGAGCTGGTCCAAGATTCCATACACCGGCTGCTGCACAAGCAGCTCCAGCAGGGTCCAAAGCATGAGGTCACAGGGCACTGATTTCCCCAGTCATGGTCAGCATTCGGATCTCCAGCTGGCACCATCTTCCAAACCTGCTGTCGACGCACATTACTGTGGCATTTACCCCAGTGTTATACAGGGACAGACCCGTCCCCCCCCAGTACTGTACCTCAGTGTTATACAGGGACAGACCTGTCCCCACCAGTACTGTACCCCAGTGTTATACAGTGACAGACCTGTCCCCACCCAGTACTGTACCCCAGTGTTATACAGGGACAGACCTGCCCCCACCCAGTGCTGTACCCCAGTGTTATACAGTGACAGACCTGTCCCCACCAGTACTGTACCCCAGTGTTATACAGTGACAGACCTGACCCCATCCAGTACTGTCCCTGTGTTTTGCACTGACAGACCTGTCCCCACCAGTACTGTCCCTGTGTTTTGCACGCTGGGACTTGTATATGAGGTCCCTGTATCCTTTTCTAATCATGAGTCATGTTCCCATGCGTTTGTGCTCTCCCTGGTATAATGTTAGTAACTGTTGTGGTCTGACATTTTGACGTGCTGTTTTTGTGATTGTGCCCTGTTTTCCCAGATGCTGCATTTCTTCCCTCTGAGTGAGCGCACTCTGGAATGCTGTTCCTCAGCTGGGAGGTTTTTGCCTATCTCCTGATGCTGTCCCAAGTGTTGTGGCTGTGTCGTGTTCTGTTTCTGTGTATCTCTGGCTGCTGCATTTCCTAGTTCCTCTTCTGGCTGATGCCCTGAGCGGGTTAAATCCATTTACCGCTGGGCCGGAGCTGAGTAAACCTGCGAGTGGAGCATTGTGCTCTGACTTGCAGTTTTTAATCAGCTGCTTGGTAGTCGGGGAGGGCAGAGGGAAGATATTATCACTGTGCCAGACTGCACGAATTTCCTGGAAACACCTGCTAATTGTTCCAGAACCATCCATCCCTCCCATTTGCAATGACGTCTGTGTTCCTTGCGAGCAGATTGGCACCCACTGACATGTCCTGTTGATAAACAGGAGAAGCTGCGTGTATCTTGTTGATGCCCATGTTTATTCCTACACCGCAGGCGGCTCATTATGACCATGTCAGCCTTTTCACTGTCCTCCCCAATTATTTACACTGACCTCATCTTCCCCGAACCCTCTTGTCCCCGATCCAGTGCTCCCACTCTCCCCGTGTTTCTGTGGTGTATACCCGTGCCCTTCCAATCCCATCCCATGGACCTGGCCCACTGCTGGGCTCTTACAGCTCTGCAAGCGGTCAGCCACCTTCTGTCCATTCCCACTCTTCAGCTCTTCCCAATCTCCTCCTCGTTGCCCTTAGTTCTGCTCTCAAGCCAACTTCCCAATCACATTGGCCAATCCTCTGAGTGCCCCCACTGAAATCCCCATCCCTGATGAAGGGCTTATGCCTGAAACGTTGACTCTCCTGCTCCTCGGATGCTGCCTGAGCTGTGCGTTTCCAGCGCCACGGTTTTGACTCTTGACTCTCCCGGATCCAGTTCCTCACTTTCTCCCCAGGTCTGGTCACCCTTGTGACGTATGCCTGGCCCAGCATTGCAGTCTCCTGCCTGGATCATATCCCATTCCCACCATGCCTGTTCCTACCCCATATTGTTGCCAGATGTTTGAGTGTTGTGTCAGTGTGTTTCTGACCAACTAGCTGCGACTCTTTGGGAATCCCGATGTAGCTCGTTCCGAGTGTCACTGGGTGCGTTATCTCTGATACGGGCAAGGTTCCTACCGGGGATAGTTTATCCTACCTCGTCCATTTGTGTTATCCTGTGTTTGTTACCTGTAAGACTGGTGTCTTATGGCAGAGTGGTAGTGTCCCTACCTGGGACCCAGGAGGCCCAGGTTCGAGTCCCACCTCTTCCAGAGGTATCCTGCAGCACATGCGAGTAGGTTGACTTTGTAAACTCCAAGGTGAAGTGTGTGTTTCCCTTGGTTTAGTTGTCGAGTGTTTCAGTTCCCTCTGTGTTGATGGTTGCATTTGCCTGTGTAGCTGCACTTCTCATGTGCATTCAGCCCTTGGCTGGGCCTAACATGGTGTCTGCTCTGAGCTCCCTTGGTGGGCCATGCTGCTGGGGGGGGCAGAGCTAGACTTGGTCTGGTTCACGCCGGTGCTCTGTAGTCTGGGGCCAGCGACTCCAGTGTCTCCTACCTCTGCTGACGTCACCGAGGAGCAGCTGTGAGGCTCTACTTTGCCGAATAGTCTGGATTTTTGGAAACGCATAGAACCCGTGCCTTTGGCAAGTCAACAGCTTCAGTAAGAGACCGAAAAGTGAAGTTGCTTCCCAGGTGGTTGATCTAACTGAATGCCAGAAACATCTTGTTGGTTCTGCAGTCTCCTATTGTCATGATTTATGTTCCCTCCTTGGGTATAGGTGCCTGGGCACAATGCCTTAGCTGTGCTCACGTGTGGGCCACGTGTTGGCACTATATTGTCTTTCTGGAGAATATCCCATGTCCCATCTGGTAGAATAGAATTGGGGTTGTGATTAAATTGTCTCCGCCCTTAGTTTACACTCTGCCATTTGATGTTACTAGACACACAATCCCAATCATAGAGTCCCCGCAGTGTGACACCAGCCCAGCGAGTCCACACTGACCCACTGAGGAGCAACCCAACCAGACCCATGCATCCCGACTCGATCTCTGTCACCCTGTATTCCCCATGGCCAATCCACCCTAACCTGCACATCCCTGGGCACTATGGGACAATTTCCCCACGGCCAATCCACCCTAACCTGCACATCCCTGGGCACTATGGGACAATTTCCCATAGCCAATCCAACCTAACCTGCACATCCCTGGGCACTATGGGACAATTTCCCACGGCCAACCCACCCTAACCTGCACATCCCTGGGCACTATGGGTAGGGGATTTTGATTCCTCTCTCAACCTGCTGCCCCTCACTGTAAATCAGGCTGTTGATCCCTCCCTCCAGAGCAGCAAATGTTTCTTCCCCTCTATCCTGTCTGAATTTCTCCTAATGTGATGCATCTCTGCCGTGCTCGCCCCTGCCCTCAGTCACCTCCGAGCCAAGGGAGACAATCCTGGTTTGTCCAATCTCTCTCCATCGCTGCAACTGTGCAGGCCCCACCTTGAGCAGGGGGATTGACGTGTCCATTACTCGGTTGGTAAGGCTGCCAGCCTCAGTGCGGTTTGGGGAGTCTGGATGCAGCTTTTTCATATGGCTGGAATCATCGCAGTGAGCTGACGCTGTTGGGTCGTTTCAGTTTCTCGCCATTGACTAAGCAGTGATTGTAGTTGCCTCACCCGAAATCTCAGCCCGGCTCATCCGAGCGGCGATGGTGGGGGGTGATCTTGATTGTACCTTATACGTGGGCGAGAGTTATCAGGACTGCCTCAGTAAGCATAGTCAAGGCAGGGATAGAGTCTTCATCAGGAAGGGAACCGAAGATTTGTGGGAAAGGCAGGACAGTGAGAGCTATAATCTGTATCAGACCGGCTGTAATCTATATCAGACCGGCTGTAATCTTGCCGTATAGCAGAGCAGGCTTGATGGGCTGAATGGCCACCTTCAGTTGCTCCAGTTTTCTGGTTGAAAGTCAGGCGGGTAGAGGAGAGGTACAGATCAGCCGTGGATCTAGTTAAGGCAGACGAGTGTGGATGCTGCACCACAGAGCCAAGTCATGCTGCACTTGAAACCTTAACTCTGTTCCTCTCTCCGCAGATGCTGCCAGACCTGCTGCGTTTCTCCAGCACGCTCTCCCTGTCTGTTTCAGCGTGGATGGCATGGCAGTATTGAGGGGCTGATCAGCCTCCTCTTCTGTTGCTGCAGAGTAACCAGTTACCGGGGAGGGATATTGGGCTGCTGTGCCAGATGTCCTGGTGTGAGGGGTTCGGGAGGGACCAGGAGGTGTGGAACTCCTAGTGATGTCTCTGGTTTGTCTTTCAGCTGCAGGAGTTGGTGTGCCACATAATGATGGGGAACCTGGTGATGTTTCGCAAGGATTCTGTTCTCAACATCCTGAGTAAGTGTGCCATCCTTCCCCTCTGTTTTGTTAATGAACTGACGTGCCAGCAGTGAGCTGGGAGGAGCTCCCCATCAAGTAACCTGAGCTATCGTGCGGTCCCGAGGCAGTGCTGCACCACCCCACCCCACCCTGGCCTGGCCTCCCCTCTGGCAGCTGTCTCTCGGATCGCCCTCGCGTCTCCCCAGACCACCTGCTGTCACCAAAGCCCTGAGACTCGATACCCCATGCAGGTCTGACCTGTGCCTGTGCTGCAGCTCTGATCGCTCTGCCAATGCCCTCCTGAAACTTCTGTTGTTTCACATTTCCAGCTGGCTGGGGCGCGCTCTCTACAAAGTTGGGGGCTGTCTGGGGAAAGATGGGTTGTGTATGTTTTGCCTGAAACGTCGATTTGCATGCTGTGCTTTTCCAGCAACACACTAATCTAGACTCTGTGTATGTTTCGTGCCTTCTGTCATCTGCATCTCTCCAGCTTCCGTCACTGGGCCATTGACGGCTGGGTTTACATCTGCCTGGATCCCAGCTTCTGGAATTCTCCCTCAACCCCTCATCCCTTTCTCCCTTCCCTACAAGCTGCCTTTGTGCCCAAGCCTGTGAGACCTGGTGTGGCTCAGGGTCACATCCTGAGGGACAGTGCTCCTACCAGGCTGTCTGAGAAATTAGATTCTGGATCAGAGTGGTGCTGGAAACGCGCAGCAGGTCAGGCAGCATCTGAGGAGCAGGAAAATCGACGTTTCGGGCAAAAGCCCTTCATCAGGAATACGCGTCTGCAGTCATTGTTTTTACCTGCCTGAAAAATTAGCAGAGGCTACCCAAGCCAGACCAGGTGAGATTGACAAGCTGTGTACGAACAGCGATATCGCTGGGAGAGAACTTGGCCCGGCTGACACGGAACTGACAGTCTGTACAGGCAGGTCAAGGGGTCCTCTTCCTGAGCAGGGAATCGAGCCAGTTTTTATGGGAACATTGCACAATGATGCTCATTGAAAATAGGGAAGATGCAGTGGTTTTGATAACCAAGTAGTCCAGTCGCGATGGTGATAATCGCAAAGCCATTATCAGAAGGATGCCCCCTGAATGTGGATGCAGTGGAGCATCCTGCCAGTGTTAATGGGGTCGGGGGATTCCAGCTGTCTTCCAGGGTGGGTGAGAATGCCCCTTTTCCCTGGCAGTGAGATGTTTCCGTTGTCTCTCTCCTGTGAGTGAGGTATTCGGGAGCCTCTCTGTGTGGTTTGACATCACTGGGTTACGAGACTGCCCTGAAGGCTTTGGATTAGCTGTGTTGATCAGGTCCAGGAAGCTTATTGTTAGTTTGTCTCGGGCAGTGTATTCCCTGGTCCGCGAGTGACCGCGGTCATGTCGGGTTTCTCTTGACAGCTTGTTTGGTCAATGCTGAGGCATTCTGGGTGTTTCTTGTCTGGTTGGGGCAGGCTTGATTTTCTGTGTTGTGCGTGGGTAGGCAGGGGGGCAGATCTCTTCCCACACAGGCGCTATACAGATGCAACTTGCCAAAGAGACGTAACAAGGAGAGAGATGGAAGGTGGGAGGAGACGTAGGGAGTGGGTGGAGGGGGCTGGAGGTGGTGACAGAGATAGGGAAGGGG
>NC_057760.1:2411230-2425968 GCF_004010195.1 Chiloscyllium plagiosum | reverse complement strand
TGTGTCTCTCTCTCTCTCTCTGTGTGTGTGTCTCTCTCTCTCTCTGTCTCTCTCTCTCTCTCTCTCTCTCTCTCTCTCTGTGTCTGTCCCCCTCTGCCTTGTCTGTGTGACAGTGTCTCTTTAATTACAGTCACAGTTCCCTGCAGATTGATGGCTGCTCTGGGGAAGCAGTGATTTGTCAGCGCTGGCTCTGAGTGGGTCTGACTAATGGGTGTCTGGGAATGAATTACAGCGTATAATTTAATCAGCGGCCTGGCTGACCACGGGAAACCTTTGACAGCCCCAGCTCGGAGTGCTTTCTGGATTTAATTGAAGTGTTCTATTAAATGATGGCTCCTCACTTGCCACTGGCAGGATCATTCTGCAGCCTCCCCTTTTATCAGTTAGGCCATGACCTTGGCAACGTTCCCGAGAATCGAGCTGGGGGTTGTGGTATGAGCTCAGCACGTCCGCTCCCTCCAACCACCACGTGCCCCAGCCCGGCCCAGAGCAGAAAGATCAAACTGAATAGCACTTCATACCTTTTCAAACGCGGAGTGAATCGAGGGGGTATTTGGAGGCCCACGTTAATGACTGCAGCCCCCAGCAGTGGGATCTGGAGGTGACCCTGCTTCCTTGTTTACCCAAGGGTTCGATGCCTGGGCATTCAGCTACACGGGGTGGCAAGGAGAGGTGCCTTTGGGGTGGCTCAGACCAGCTGGCGAATCCTGAAGGACTGGAGGCTGTGACAGCCCGACCCCCATTCCCACTGATCACCCTGGGGCTTACAGTTGACCAGAAACCCCCCCCCCCCCCTCCGAGAGCAGGTCAGAGGCTGGGGATACTGCAGCGGGGAACTGACTCCCCACTCCCCCAAGCTTGTCCTGGCTGGGTGGCTGGGTGGGAGCAGCCCCAACACCACTCGAGAGGCTCAACACCATCCAGGGACAAAACCGGCCCAGCTTGATTTGGCACCACACCCACAAGCGTGCCCTCCCTGCACCCCTGGCACTCTGCAGCAGTGTGCCATCGACCAGATGCACTGCAGAAATTCCCCACAGATCCTGTCAGACCTGTAGCCACCACCATCTCGAAGGACAAGGGCAGCAGGTACCTAGGGACATCACCCCCACCCCCGTGCAGGTTCCCCCTCAGAGCTTCCCCCCCCACCACCCCACATCCAGACCCGGAAGTATATCGCTGTTCCTTCACTGGAGCAGGAGGTGGTCTGGCCAAACACAGCCACACAGCAGTGCCCCAGGATCCCTGTTGGAAGCGGGGCCAGTACAGGGTGCTTGGGATTCCGTTTACCCGTGGCAGTCTCTGGGGCTTCAGTGTTCCTGACCATCCGGTGAGAGTTTGAGGCGCGGCTCTTGTGTAGTCAGCACCAGCCAGGCCAGCGGTTCCCGGTAACTGCACCCAGGCTGGAGACCGCTTGTAGCTGGGCATGTGGCCAGCCACCCCCAAACTAAACAGGAGGCAGTCAGCCGGCTGGCAGAGGGCTCTGACCAGCCCAGCTACCGGCGAGGTGGGTGGGGATACCCGAACATCCCACCCCCCCCCTCTCGTCTCTCCCGAGTGCGGTGTCAGTCAGTTAGGCACGGGGCCAACTCAGTCTCGACAGGCTCCTTGCTGCGGTGGGAGCGGGGGAAAGTGACAGCCTCGGTCCCAGTCTGTCTCCTACCACATTAACACGGGGGAACAATCTATGGAAAGCCCCCTCCCCCAGGAGCCACAATGTCCCACCTTTTTCCGTAGGTCACACAATCACTGAGAGCAGGGTGGGCAATCCTGGTGTTGAGGAGCAGGGCTTGTATTGTTTCGGTTCGGGGGCTATGGGGGTGAGGGGGGATAGAGCAGGGGAAACAGGCTGCTCTCTGCTTGTATTGTTTCGGTTCGGGGGCTATGGGGGTGAGGGGGGATAGAGCAGGGGAAACAGGCTGCTCTCTGCTTGTATTGTTTCGGTGTGTGGGAGGAGGGGGGGATAGAGCAGGGGAAACAGGCTGCTCTCTCCTTGTATCGCCGCGCTGTCGGAGGGTCCGCGCTGAGGGAGCGCCGCGCTGTCGGAGGGTCCGCGCTGAGGGAGCGCCGCGCTGTCGGAGGGTCCGCGCTGAGGGAGCGCCGCGCTGTCGGAGGGTCCGCGCTGAGGGAGCGCCGCGCTGTCGGAGGGTCCGCGCTGAGGGAGCGCCGCGCTGTCGGAGGGTCCGCGCTGAGGGAGCGCCGCGCTGTCGGAGGGTCCGCGCTGAGGGAGCGCCGCGCTGTCGGAGGGTCCGCGCTGAGGGAGCGCCGCGCTGTCGGAGGGTCCGCGCTGAGGGAGCGCCGCGCTGTCGGAGGGTCCGCGCTGAGGGAGCGCCGCGCTGTCGGAGGGTCCGCGCTGAGGGAGCGCCGCGCTGTCGGAGGGTCCGCGCTGAGGGAGCGCCGCGCTGTCGGAGGGTCCGCGCTGAGGGAGCGCCGCGCTGTCGGAGGGTCCGCGCTGAGGGAGCGCCGCGCTGTCGGAGGGTCCGCGCTGAGGGAGCGCCGCGCTGTCGGAGGGTCCGCGCTGAGGGAGCGCCGCGCTGTCGGAGGGTCCGCGCTGAGGGAGCGCCGCGCTGTCGGAGGGTCCGCGCTGAGGGAGCGCCGCGCTGTCGGAGGGTCCGCGCTGAGGGAGCGCCGCGCTGTCGGAGGGTCCGCGCTGAGGGAGCGCCGCGCTGTCGGAGGGTCCGCGCTGAGGGAGCGCCGCGCTGTCGGAGGGTCCGCGCTGAGGGAGCGCCGCGCTGTCGGAGGGTCCGCGCTGAGGGAGCGCCGCGCTGTCGGAGGGTCCGCGCTGAGGGAGCGCCGCGCTGTCGGAGGGTCCGCGCTGAGGGAGCGCCGCGCTGTCGGAGGGTCCGCGCTGAGGGAGCGCCGCGCTGTCGGAGGGTCCGCGCTGAGGGAGCGCCGCGCTGTCGGAGGGTCCGCGCTGAGGGAGCGCCGCGCTGTCGGAGGGTCCGCGCTGAGGGAGCGCCGCGCTGTCGGAGGGTCCGCGCTGAGGGAGCGCCGCGCTGTCGGAGGGTCCGCGCTGAGGGAGCGCCGCGCTGTCGGAGGGTCCGCGCTGAGGGAGCGCCGCGCTGTCGGAGGGTCCGCGCTGAGGGAGCGCCGCGCTGTCGGAGGGTCCGCGCTGAGGGAGCGCCGCGCTGTCGGAGGGTCCGCGCTGAGGGAGCGCCGCGCTGTCGGAGGGTCCGCGCTGAGGGAGCGCCGCGCTGTCGGAGGGTCCGCGCTGAGGGAGCGCCGCGCTGTCGGAGGGTCCGCGCTGAGGGAGCGCCGCGCTGTCGGAGGGTCCGCGCTGAGGGAGCGCCGCGCTGTCGGAGGGTCCGCGCTGAGGGAGCGCCGCGCTGTCGGAGGGTCCGCGCTGAGGGAGCGCCGCGCTGTCGGAGGGTCCGCGCTGAGGGAGCGCCGCGCTGTCGGAGGGTCCGCGCTGAGGGAGCGCCGCGCTGTCGGAGGGTCCGCGCTGAGGGAGCGCCGCGCTGTCGGAGGGTCCGCGCTGAGGGAGCGCCGCGCTGTCGGAGGGTCCGCGCTGAGGGAGCGCCGCGCTGTCGGAGGGTCCGCGCTGAGGGAGCGCCGCGCTGTCGGAGGGTCCGCGCTGAGGGAGCGCCGCGCTGTCGGAGGGTCCGCGCTGAGGGAGCGCCGCGCTGTCGGAGGGTCCGCGCTGAGGGAGCGCCGCGCTGTCGGAGGGTCCGCGCTGAGGGAGCGCCGCGCTGTCGGAGGGTCCGCGCTGAGGGAGCGCCGCGCTGTCGGAGGGTCCGCGCTGAGGGAGCGCCGCGCTGTCGGAGGGTCCGCGCTGAGGGAGCGCCGCGCTGTCGGAGGGTCCGCGCTGAGGGAGCGCCGCGCTGTCGGAGGGTCCGCGCTGAGGGAGCGCCGCGCTGTCGGAGGGTCCGCGCTGAGGGAGCGCCGCGCTGTCGGAGGGTCCGCGCTGAGGGAGCGCCGCGCTGTCGGAGGGTCCGCGCTGAGGGAGCGCCGCGCTGTCGGAGGGTCCGCGCTGAGGGAGCGCCGCGCTGTCGGAGGGTCCGCGCTGAGGGAGCGCCGCGCTGTCGGAGGGTCCGCGCTGAGGGAGCGCCGCGCTGTCGGAGGGTCCGCGCTGAGGGAGCGCCGCGCTGTCGGAGGGTCCGCGCTGAGGGAGCGCCGCGCTGTCGGAGGGTCCGCGCTGAGGGAGCGCCGCGCTGTCGGAGGGTCCGCGCTGAGGGAGCGCCGCGCTGTCGGAGGGTCCGCGCTGAGGGAGCGCCGCGCTGTCGGAGGGTCCGCGCTGAGGGAGCGCCGCGCTGTCGGAGGGTCCGCGCTGAGGGAGCGCCGCGCTGTCGGAGGGTCCGCGCTGAGGGAGCGCCGCGCTGTCGGAGGGTCCGCGCTGAGGGAGCGCCGCGCTGTCGGAGGGTCCGCGCTGAGGGAGCGCCGCGCTGTCGGAGGGTCCGCGCTGAGGGAGCGCCGCGCTGTCGGAGGGTCCGCGCTGAGGGAGCGCCGCGCTGTCGGAGGGTCCGCGCTGAGGGAGCGCCGCGCTGTCGGAGGGTCCGCGCTGAGGGAGCGCCGCGCTGTCGGAGGGTCCGCGCTGAGGGAGCGCCGCGCTGTCGGAGGGTCCGCGCTGAGGGAGCGCCGCGCTGTCGGAGGGTCCGCGCTGAGGGAGCGCCGCGCTGTCGGAGGGTCCGCGCTGAGGGAGCGCCGCGCTGTCGGAGGGTCCGCGCTGAGGGAGCGCCGCGCTGTCGGAGGGTCCGCGCTGAGGGAGCGCCGCGCTGTCGGAGGGTCCGCGCTGAGGGAGCGCCGCGCTGTCGGAGGGTCCGCGCTGAGGGAGCGCCGCGCTGTCGGAGGGTCCGCGCTGAGGGAGCGCCGCGCTGTCGGAGGGTCCGCGCTGAGGGAGCGCCGCGCTGTCGGAGGGTCCGCGCTGAGGGAGCGCCGCGCTGTCGGAGGGTCCGCGCTGAGGGAGCGCCGCGCTGTCGGAGGGTCCGCGCTGAGGGAGCGCCGCGCTGTCGGAGGGTCCGCGCTGAGGGAGCGCCGCGCTGTCGGAGGGTCCGCGCTGAGGGAGCGCCGCGCTGTCGGAGGGTCCGCGCTGAGGGAGCGCCGCGCTGTCGGAGGGTCCGCGCTGAGGGAGCGCCGCGCTGTCGGAGGGTCCGCGCTGAGGGAGCGCCGCGCTGTCGGAGGGTCCGCGCTGAGGGAGCGCCGCGCTGTCGGAGGGTCCGCGCTGAGGGAGCGCCGCGCTGTCGGAGGGTCCGCGCTGAGGGAGCGCCGCGCTGTCGGAGGGTCCGCGCTGAGGGAGCGCCGCGCTGTCGGAGGGTCCGCGCTGAGGGAGCGCCGCGCTGTCGGAGGGTCCGCGCTGAGGGAGCGCCGCGCTGTCGGAGGGTCCGCGCTGAGGGAGCGCCGCGCTGTCGGAGGGTCCGCGCTGAGGGAGCGCCGCGCTGTCGGAGGGTCCGCGCTGAGGGAGCGCCGCGCTGTCGGAGGGTCCGCGCTGAGGGAGCGCCGCGCTGTCGGAGGGTCCGCGCTGAGGGAGCGCCGCGCTGTCGGAGGGTCCGCGCTGAGGGAGCGCCGCGCTGTCGGAGGGTCCGCGCTGAGGGAGCGCCGCGCTGTCGGAGGGTCCGCGCTGAGGGAGCGCCGCGCTGTCGGAGGGTCCGCGCTGAGGGAGCGCCGCGCTGTCGGAGGGTCCGCGCTGAGGGAGCGCCGCGCTGTCGGAGGGTCCGCGCTGAGGGAGCGCCGCGCTGTCGGAGGGTCCGCGCTGAGGGAGCGCCGCGCTGTCGGAGGGTCCGCGCTGAGGGAGCGCCGCGCTGTCGGAGGGTCCGCGCTGAGGGAGCGCCGCGCTGTCGGAGGGTCCGCGCTGAGGGAGCGCCGCGCTGTCGGAGGGTCCGCGCTGAGGGAGCGCCGCGCTGTCGGAGGGTCCGCGCTGAGGGAGCGCCGCGCTGTCGGAGGGTCCGCGCTGAGGGAGCGCCGCGCTGTCGGAGGGTCCGCGCTGAGGGAGCGCCGCGCTGTCGGAGGGTCCGCGCTGAGGGAGCGCCGCGCTGTCGGAGGGTCCGCGCTGAGGGAGCGCCGCGCTGTCGGAGGGTCCGCGCTGAGGGAGCGCCGCGCTGTCGGAGGGTCCGCGCTGAGGGAGCGCCGCGCTGTCGGAGGGTCCGCGCTGAGGGAGCGCCGCGCTGTCGGAGGGTCCGCGCTGAGGGAGCGCCGCGCTGTCGGAGGGTCCGCGCTGAGGGAGCGCCGCGCTGTCGGAGGGTCCGCGCTGAGGGAGCGCCGCGCTGTCGGAGGGTCCGCGCTGAGGGAGCGCCGCGCTGTCGGAGGGTCCGCGCTGAGGGAGCGCCGCGCTGTCGGAGGGTCCGCGCTGAGGGAGCGCCGCGCTGTCGGAGGGTCCGCGCTGAGGGAGCGCCGCGCTGTCGGAGGGTCCGCGCTGAGGGAGCGCCGCGCTGTCGGAGGGTCCGCGCTGAGGGAGCGCCGCGCTGTCGGAGGGTCCGCGCTGAGGGAGCGCCGCGCTGTCGGAGGGTCCGCGCTGAGGGAGCGCCGCGCTGTCGGAGGGTCCGCGCTGAGGGAGCGCCGCGCTGTCGGAGGGTCCGCGCTGAGGGAGCGCCGCGCTGTCGGAGGGTCCGCGCTGAGGGAGCGCCGCGCTGTCGGAGGGTCCGCGCTGAGGGAGCGCCGCGCTGTCGGAGGGTCCGCGCTGAGGGAGCGCCGCGCTGTCGGAGGGTCCGCGCTGAGGGAGCGCCGCGCTGTCGGAGGGTCCGCGCTGAGGGAGCGCCGCGCTGTCGGAGGGTCCGCGCTGAGGGAGCGCCGCGCTGTCGGAGGGTCCGCGCTGAGGGAGCGCCGCGCTGTCGGAGGGTCCGCGCTGAGGGAGCGCCGCGCTGTCGGAGGGTCCGCGCTGAGGGAGCGCCGCGCTGTCGGAGGGTCCGCGCTGAGGGAGCGCCGCGCTGTCGGAGGGTCCGCGCTGAGGGAGCGCCGCGCTGTCGGAGGGTCCGCGCTGAGGGAGCGCCGCGCTGTCGGAGGGTCCGCGCTGAGGGAGCGCCGCGCTGTCGGAGGGTCCGCGCTGAGGGAGCGCCGCGCTGTCGGAGGGTCCGCGCTGAGGGAGCGCCGCGCTGTCGGAGGGTCCGCGCTGAGGGAGCGCCGCGCTGTCGGAGGGTCCGCGCTGAGGGAGCGCCGCGCTGTCGGAGGGTCCGCGCTGAGGGAGCGCCGCGCTGTCGGAGGGTCCGCGCTGAGGGAGCGCCGCGCTGTCGGAGGGTCCGCGCTGAGGGAGCGCCGCGCTGTCGGAGGGTCCGCGCTGAGGGAGCGCCGCGCTGTCGGAGGGTCCGCGCTGAGGGAGCGCCGCGCTGTCGGAGGGTCCGCGCTGAGGGAGCGCCGCGCTGTCGGAGGGTCCGCGCTGAGGGAGCGCCGCGCTGTCGGAGGGTCCGCGCTGAGGGAGCGCCGCGCTGTCGGAGGGTCCGCGCTGAGGGAGCGCCGCGCTGTCGGAGGGTCCGCGCTGAGGGAGCGCCGCGCTGTCGGAGGGTCCGCGCTGAGGGAGCGCCGCGCTGTCGGAGGGTCCGCGCTGAGGGAGCGCCGCGCTGTCGGAGGGTCCGCGCTGAGGGAGCGCCGCGCTGTCGGAGGGTCCGCGCTGAGGGAGCGCCGCGCTGTCGGAGGGTCCGCGCTGAGGGAGCGCCGCGCTGTCGGAGGGTCCGCGCTGAGGGAGCGCCGCGCTGTCGGAGGGTCCGCGCTGAGGGAGCGCCGCGCTGTCGGAGGGTCCGCGCTGAGGGAGCGCCGCGCTGTCGGAGGGTCCGCGCTGAGGGAGCGCCGCGCTGTCGGAGGGTCCGCGCTGAGGGAGCGCCGCGCTGTCGGAGGGTCCGCGCTGAGGGAGCGCCGCGCTGTCGGAGGGTCCGCGCTGAGGGAGCGCCGCGCTGTCGGAGGGTCCGCGCTGAGGGAGCGCCGCGCTGTCGGAGGGTCCGCGCTGAGGGAGCGCCGCGCTGTCGGAGGGTCCGCGCTGAGGGAGCGCCGCGCTGTCGGAGGGTCCGCGCTGAGGGAGCGCCGCGCTGTCGGAGGGTCCGCGCTGAGGGAGCGCCGCGCTGTCGGAGGGTCCGCGCTGAGGGAGCGCCGCGCTGTCGGAGGGTCCGCGCTGAGGGAGCGCCGCGCTGTCGGAGGGTCCGCGCTGAGGGAGCGCCGCGCTGTCGGAGGGTCCGCGCTGAGGGAGCGCCGCGCTGTCGGAGGGTCCGCGCTGAGGGAGCGCCGCGCTGTCGGAGGGTCCGCGCTGAGGGAGCGCCGCGCTGTCGGAGGGTCCGCGCTGAGGGAGCGCCCGCGCTGTCGGAGGGTCCGCGCTGAGGGAGCGCCGCGCTGTCGGAGGGTCCGCGCTGAGGGAGCGCCCGCGCTGTCGGAGGGTCCGCGCTGTCGGAGGGTCCGCGCTGTCGGAGGGTCCGCGCTGGCCTCCCCCGTGCTGCTTTGGGATTAGTGAGGTTGTCTGTTTCTCCCTCCCCCGTCCGTGGGCAGGCCCACTGAGGAGATGGTGAAGATGGTGATGAGTCGCCCCTGCCACCCTGATGACCATTTCCCCACCAGCATCCTGCGGCAGTGGTCCATGAAGTACGATGACACGCTGGCCGAGCAAATCAAAGCCCTGCTCATCAAGAACAACAGCCTGCCCCGAAAACGCCAGAGGTGAGGGGCAGCAACGGGGGCACTGGTCGGGGTAGCTCTGTGCCACTCAGCCCCTGGCAGAGAGGGGGGGAGGGTGGCGACTGTGGGGTGTGGGTTTGGAGACCCTGCTGTCTGGGTGCTGCGACTTCACCCATATTCAGTGAGCAAGAGGAGGCCAGTCAGCCACTGGAGCCTGCTCTCCTAACCAATCCGTTCACCGCAGATCTGACCACAGATTCCTGCATTATCTCCCCCATTCCCCCCCCACCCCCGATAATCTCTGGTTATTAATAACCAATCTGCCTGCCCCTTTAAAAATGGTGGGAGGTTCAGCACCCACTGCTTTGATTTCCGAAGGCACTCCGCCCTCAGGGGAGATAAATCTTGCCCCGTCTCTGTCCTCGATGGGCACCCCCTTGTTTTCAAACGATGTTTTCCCCGCGTTCTGCTCTGGTCTGCCCACCTCCCGTCAGCATCCTCTGTGCTTTAATCCACTTGTTCAGCCCCAGAGGGCCCAGTCCCCATCTGTGCGACCTTTCCTCACTCATCCCAGGGAGCTCTCGAGCAAAACCTCCTGGGTGGACAGTGACCGGGGCTGTACACGCTGCTGATTGCGGGGACGGGCGTTTGACCCAGTGACCCTGGAGGAACGGTGCAGCGTTTCTGAGTCAGGATGGTGTCGGCGGGGGGGGTTCCGAGGGCAGTTTGCAGGGGTGGGTGTTCCGATCTATCTGCTCTCCGGGTCTTTGGAGATGATGGCAGCAGTGGGTTTGGAAGGTGCTCTCTCAGGGCCCTTGGTGAGTTGCTGCAGTGCATCTGGTAGATGGTGTACACTGCTGTGACTGAGCGTCAGGGGGACGAGGGAGTGGGTGTTTGTGGAGTGTCCCTTTAAAGGTACAGGTTCCCCCCCCTTACCGGGGCGTCCCCTTAAAGGTACAGTCCCCCCCCCCCTTACCGGGGCGTCCCCTTAAAGGTACAGAACCGTCCTGAGCTCTATGCTGACTTTCTCAAGTCCCTGACTCCCACTGGGTTACTGTGATGTTTACGTTGTAGATCTTCCCTTGAAAGGAGCTCAGTAAGAGGTGGTTTGTTTGTGCTGAGGTTAGAGTCGGGGACGGTGGGTATGTCCTGCTGGCTGAACAAAGGTGGCTGCTCAATAACCAGGTCCCCCTCCCCCCTCCCACCAGCAGGGGCAGGCTCCCTGAGTCAGTGGACAAAGGGAGTGGACAATAACCAAGGGATCGGCAGGAAAGACTGGGTTCAGGTCACCCCCATCGGAGATGTTAGGGGAGGCTAGATGGGCAGAACGGCCTGTTCTCTGCTAGCTCACTCCTCAGTAGAAGTCACGCTACCTGCCAGGGCAGGCCTAGTGATGTGGGAACTTTCAGTCCTTGGGCTGGCGTTGCAGCCTGGAGGGTATGAGCCATTTGTCTTGAGTGGAGTGCCTCCCCCAGTCACGCTGCTGCGCGGGGAGACTGACTGCTGTGTGTTTGGAGTCGGTGCAGCTGATGGCTGTAACAGGGTGGCTGGGGGTGGGGGTGGGTGGGTTTTGAAACGATCACCGCAGTCTCTCTGCTCAGGCTCTATAGTGTTCTCCAGCTTCCTGCTCAGCTGTGGAGGGAGGCAGGACGAGCCTGCCCTCTGCTGGACACCGCCATCCCTGCGGGCAGGCACGGAGCTGCAGTACTACTCCTGAGTGAGTGCGTCACCTGGACTGACCAGACTTGACCACGTTACCCTCGGTCTCTCCCTCCATAAGCGCCACCGGAATCCCCTGCTGAGATTCTCCAGCATTCTCAGGCGATTATGCCGGTGTTCTGAGGGATAGATCGTCCCCCCACTCGAGGCCTTTTGAGTAGGCCTTGTCAGTAGGCCTTGTCTGAAAGACAGTGCCTCTGACTGTGCAGCACTGCAGCTGAACGCCGAACTTGGTAGACCATTCCACTCGACCTGTCCGCTCGCCCTGGGCATCAAATCCACATTTCCCCTGGAGCCAGCCTCCAGTTTAATAAAAGACCAGACATCCGCAGCCATCTGGGGTCAGGAACTCATACAACTCACTCCTCCTGAGTCCTCAATAAAACAGTCAAGGATAGGACCAGGCCATTCGGTCCCTCGATCCTGCTCCATCTTTCGGTAGGATCAACATTCCTCGCACTCACTTTCCCCATAACCCCCAATTGATCAAGAATCTCTCTCTGTCTCAGCCCTAAATATACACGAAGAGTTGCCCCCACAGCTCTCTGTGACAAACACTCCCAAAGACCCAAAACCCTCCAACAGAAGAAATTCCTCCATGTCTCACACTGGCAACCTGTTACCCTCAGACACCACCACACCCGGCTAATACTCGAGGATGTAGGCCCGGTTTACTCAGCCTCTCGCTGTAGGGGCCCTGTGTTGTAGGCCCAGTTTACTCAGCCTCTCTCTGTAGGGCCCCGTGTTGTAGGCCCGGTTTACTCAGCCTCTCGCTGTAGGGGCCCCGTGTTGTAGGCCCAGTTTACTCAGCCTCTCTCTGTAGGGCCCCGTGTTGTAGGCCCGGTTTACTCAGCCTCTTGCTGTAGGGGCCCTGTGTTGTAGGCCCGGTTTACTCAGCCTCTCGCTGTAGGGGCCCTGTGTTGTAGGCCCGGTTTACTCAGCCTCTCGCTGTAGGGGCCCTGTGTTGTAGGCCCGATTTACTCAGCCTCTCGCTGTCGGGGCCCTGTGTTGTAGGCCCGGTTTATTCAGCCTCTCGCTGTAGGGGCCCCGTGTTGTAGGCCCGGTTTACTCAGCCTCTCGCTGTAGGGGCCCTGTGTTGTAGGCCCGATTTACTCAGCCTCTCGCTGTAGGGCACCATGTTGTAGGCCCAGTTTACTCAGCCTCTCTCTGTAGGGCCCCGTGTTGTAGGCCCAGTTTACTCAGCCTCTTGCTGTAGGGGCCCCGTGTTGTCGGCCCAGTTTACTAAGCCTTTCCCTGTAGGCCGCCCCTTGTCACAGGGCCAACTTGGTGAACCATTGCACTTCAGTCCAGTGTCCAGTGCATCTGTACCTTTTTGTGGGCGGGGGATGGATACCACACGTAGAATACAGCTGGGGGTTGGTTCCATCCCCGTGGTTTACATGTTGTTTCTCTCTCTCTCTCTCTCTCTCATCGCAGCTTACGCAGCTCCAGCAGCAAGTTGGCCCAGCTCACCCTGGAACAGATCCTGGAGCACCTCGCCAACTTGCGGCTCTGCCTCCTGCCCACCAAACAGAACTGTGAGTGCCAGCGCTGCCCAGTGCACCCGGGCAGCTGAGTGAGCTACCACCGCCGTGTGGAAGGGCCGACCGCGGGCTTCCCTGGGTTGGGGCGGTGTGGGCGGTGTGGGGAGTGGTGTCCAATCTGCACCGCCCCTCGCCCCCCCTTGGTCAGACCGTGCGCGCTGTTACCTCCACGTGAAAGCGCAAGGTGCTGGTTGTGAACAGGCAGGGATCAATAGAGGAAGGAGTCCCCACTCAAAAGTCGGGTTTGGGGGAGGGGCGTGGGGGAACGCCTGAGACTGCGTGTCGGGGGTGGGGATGGTGAGGCGTTTCAGCCTGGGGAAGGGTTGGATATGTCAGGTGGGGGGGAAGGGCACCCCCCCCAGTCCAGCCAGAGGGGAGACGGTGTCTGTGAGTAACAGAGATACATTGGGGAGGGTAAGGGGGCCAGGGGGATGCTGGGTAACGACAAATGTGAGCCCCCACTGGGGCAAGTGCCCAAATTGATCAGGCCCCAGGGTCACCACACAACTTTAATTAAAGCCTGCACCGTCCTCTGTTTCCCTGTCTGATGGAGTCAGCTTCACTTCCAGCCCCTGACCAGGTGCTTGTAGCCAAAGGCTACTGTCTTTCAGTGGGGCCCTCTGGTAGTGTCCGTACCCCCCCCCCCCCCCCCCCCCTCCCGGACCAGGAGGCCCCAGGTTCAATTCCCACCTGCTGAAGAGGTGCACGTGTCGGTTTAGCTCAGTTGGCTGGACGGTTGGTTTGCAGGGCAGTGTAAGGCTGACGATGTGGGTTTGATTTCCCACAGCAGCTGGGACTTTACCACCACCTCACCCTCTGGTTAAATCACCACCCGTCACCCCGTGGGCTGGTTAGACTATGGTGACTTGACTTGAATAGTGTGACTGAATACGTTGATTAGTAAAATAGGTTAAACTTGCCTCTTGTGGTGCAGTGGTAGTGTCCCTACCCGTGGACCAGGCAGCCTGGGCTCGAATCCACACGTGCGCAATTCCATCTCTGAACAGGTTCATTGTAAATCAGTTGTTTCTGATCCGAAGTAAACGGTAATGAACTGTCGATGTACAGCTCAGCTGATTAGAGCTCCTAACCCCACCTACACCCACAGGCAGAGACAGACAAACCCACCCAAAACGTTGGGGTTATGGGTGGATGGAAGGAAAGACTTGCGGAGCCACAGTTCCATAGCACCAGCCCACAGGGCTCCGAGGAGATGAGAGCGCAGGAGAGAGTGTTGTGGGTGTGACTCTGTCTGTCTGTGTGACTTGGAGATGCCGGTGTTGGACTGGGGTGGACAAAGTTAAAAAATCACACAACACCAGGTTATAGTCAGATAGGTGTATTTGGAAGCACACTAGCTCCGAAAGCAAGTGTGCTTCCGATTTAAACCTGTGGGACTATAACCTGCTCTCTGTGTGTGTGTGTGTGTGTGTGTGTGTGTGTTGCGCGTGTGTCACTGTGTGCACAGGAGGTGGGGGGAATGGTGGTGGGAGATGGGGGGCAGTGATGGGACCATCACAGCCCTTTTAACCGTACTGTTTCTCTCTCTCTCTCTCTCTCTTTCTCCCTCCCTTCCCTCCCGTCCATTTGTTCCCACCTGCAGTTTTTACCCAGACGCCAATCCTGCAGGCCCTTCAGCACGTGCAGGCGAGCTGTGATGAGGCGCACAAGATGAAGTGAGTCCCTGGGGTTTGTGTGGGAGGGGTGTGCACTGTGGCCCCACCCCCTGAGATGGCGGGGGGGGGGCGCAGTTTGAGACGTTGCCGGGTAACTGGGAGCTTCGGTATCTGCCGGGGAGGAACGGCATGCAGCACAGCAGCTTCCCTGCTCCCCGGCCAGGCTACTCAGCCCCTCGGGTGTGCTAGCCCATTCCTGGGCGTGGTGGGGGTTTCTCTTTGTTGACTGGCAGAGCGAGGGGGCTGGGCCCAGCCCTTGACCTGCCTTAATGAATCCACAGCAGGTCGACCCACAGTGCCCTGAGGGAGGGAATTCCAGAGCCCTGACCCAGCGACAAGTGAAGGAACGGCGATATATTTCCGGCTCCGGGTGCTGCGTGGCTCAGAGGGGCACTGGAAGGGGCTGCTGTGATGGTAGTGGTCACACACTTGGGAGGTGCTGTCTGATGAGCAGTGTATGTTATAGATAGTACCCACTGCTGCTACTGAGCGCCAGGGGGGAGGGGGGATGTAGGTGCCAATCAAGCAGGGGCTACTTTGTCCCTGGACGGTGTTGAGCTACTTGAGTGTTGCTGTAGTTGCCCCCATCCAGGGCAAGTGGACGGGTATTCCCTCCCCCTGCTGACTGGTGCCTTGTCACTGGTTGGATAGGCTCTGGGGGACGGGTACCAAGCGGGAGGCGGGATTGTCAGCCGGAGCGTTCGGACGCAGACTGGGGCCCCTTGACGGCGCAGTAAACCTCTCCCCATTCCGGCAGGTTCAGTGACCTCTTTGCGCTGGCTGACGATTACGAAGATTCCTCCAAACCATCTCGGAGCCGGCGCAAGACAGCAGCCTCCAGCCCCAGGAACCGGAAAAACGCCTCCCAACCTGTCGGCAACGACGAGGACTCCTCGTCGAGCAGCGGGACGGTACGTCACGCGGTCACGGAAACCGAGCCTTCCGCCCAGTTCCCCCAAAGTGAACTACTCCCTTTCAACCCGTAGAAACCGTTCCTAATCTCCTGAACAAATGCCATGACGGATACCTGAATCTATCGCTTCCTCTGGCAGCTCATTCCGCATCAGATCCACCCTCTGTGCGGGAAAAGCTGTCCCTCTGGCGTCTCTTTAAATCTATCTTCTCTCACCTTAACATTACACCCTCTAGCTTTGGACTCCCCTCCCCCCCCCACCCAGGGGAAAAAGTCCTTTGCTGTTCACCTTTATTTATGCCCCTCCGTGATTTCATAACCCCCCCGTCGACCTCCCCCTCCTTAGAACTCGAGCCCTCCAGT
>NC_057760.1:2407142-2410730 GCF_004010195.1 Chiloscyllium plagiosum | reverse complement strand
ACACACACTGACCCTCACTGGGGTACAGTCCCACGCACACACTGACTTTCACTGGGGTACAGTCCCACGCACACACTGACTCTCACTGGGGTACAGTCCCACACACACACACTGACTCGCACTGGGATACAGTCCCACACACACACTGACCCTCACTGGGGTACAGGGTCCCACACACAAACTGACCCTCACTGAGATATGTGTTTAACGTCGTTGCTGATTCCCTTGACAATCTGCTATAAGGGTAGTGCTGCTCACAATGACTGTTGTACGGGGACTACTCGGGACAGACTGTAAATGTCACGTTTCCCCGGGAGTGTTCATAATCACTGCCCTATCTCCCAAACAAGTGAGTGCATGTCTGGTTTATCCTCACTCCTTGTGCTGCTCACCTTCCAGGTACAGCTTTCTCTGGAGAGTTGGAGGCTAAAGCCTGACATGAAGGAAGTTTTTGAAGTTGCAAGGGAGTTTTCAGGAATGGATTATAGAAACAGACTTTTGTTTTGAGAGCATTGAGGACCTGATGGTGGGGGCGGTGCCGTGAAGTTGAAAGAGTTTTCTGAACTTATCAAATGTGAGCTGTGAGAAACAGTGTGTAGTTCAGGTCAAGAATGCACTGCCCCTGCTCTGGGAGGGCACTGGGTTAGTGAGGTATTCAGATGAGTGATGGAAGGCTACTTAAATTGAAACAGATGGCCATTCAGCCCATCCAGCCTGCACCACCATTCGATACAATCATGACTGACCATGCACTCTCAGTATCCCACTCCCACTTTCTCTCCATACCCCTTAATCCCTTTAACCACAAGGACCACATCCAGCTCTCTCTTGAATATATCTAATGAACTGGCCCCAAAGGCTTCCTGTGGGAGAGAATTCTACAACTCTGAGTGAAGATGTTCTTCCTCATCTCAGTCCTGAAGGACTTAACCCTTTTTCTTAGTCTGTGACCACCCCCCCTCCCCCAGTTCTGGACTTGCCCACCATCGGGATCATTCATCTAACCTGTCCAGTCCCATCAGGATTTTATGTTTCGATGAGATTCCCCCTCATTCTTCTAAATCCCAGTGAGTACGTCCCAATCAGGCCAGCCTTTCCTCATACGTCAGGCCTGCCATCCCGGGAATCAGGCTGGCGAACTTTAGCCGGACTCCCTCAACAGCAAGACACTCCTTCCTCAGATTAGGGGGGACCGAAACTGCACACAATACTGTGATGACACTGTGGATTTAAAGGTTTCTCGTCCTGTTTTGTTTTGAAGTCGGGTTGGAAGGCAGGAGCTCCGAGGAATCCAAACATTTTGGGGGGCCTTGGTTTTATTTTGGTGTGGCCAGCTCTCACAGGTTAGGATTTCTGGGTTTTGGTTTTTCAGTAACATCAGAAGCTATTGGAGTCTCAACAGATTTGGGATATCACCTGGCTGCTACACTCTCTGAATTTACTCTTGATGTTTTTTACTATCCTGGATTGGAGAATTTCTGTCTGAATTCTCCTTTCTTTTGGCCGGGGGGGGGGGGTTGTTTAGAAGATGTGACTATATTGGAACAGTTAATTAGTAATAGGTACAGTATCTCTTATCCTGTTAAGTGTTCCAATTGTTACGAAGGTGTACTGTACCTTTAAGAGAGTTGACGGACTTAGGGAGCACACAGAGTGCCGGAGAATTTACAATGTAATTTTTGGCCCAGCAGCCAGCAGTACCTGGGTTGCTGTGAGACAAAAACAAATTCAAATTTGGCCAATCAGTTTAAATTATTCCCCAAGAAAACCAAAAAAAATTGAACAGTTGGAGGAGAACTGCCAAGCTACCAATATATGCAGACTGCCTGGAGAATAGCTCTCTTAAAGGTACCTTTATCGACCAACGAACTGTGAAACAGAAAACCTAAGAAGAAGGAAAGACGACAGAGGAAGATACAAGAGAAGATTCGACAGCTGGTGGTTTTGAAATTTGGTAAATCTTAATCAGGGGATTTATCGGACCAGTATTATAGAAGGGAAAGTAAAAGATAGGTTGGAGGAAGGAGTTGTAAATAGTTATTCATTAATTATTCTCTGTTAGACTTTTATAAAAAATGTTATTAATTTTTACTTTAAATCATGATCTTTCGAATAGTTCTTGGCCTCTGGAATTTTAACAGATTACAGCACTGGTTAAATCATTTCTGCGTTGCTGGGTTAAATTAGCAGGGAGGGGTTTACCCCGTTTCGTAACATTTTGAGGCTTTCATCTGAGATTTGAACGGGTTTCAACAGATTTGAATTGAGTTGGAGGTATGGAAAATCCCAGCAGATTTAAACACTTGCAGGTTAGTGTTCTAGATCTTTAAATAAAGCGTAGGTGAGGCAATTTGTTTAATTTTGGTGATTTGTGATTGATTAAATTAAAAGTGACAGAGCTGGCTCTTAAAATCGCTAAAGAGGTTCTGGGATTTGAAGAAGATTCACAAATTTGCCAAGAAAGTTGAGAAGGAAAGAAAAAGGCCATACTTTTAGAATTAGCAAAGAAGTTAGATTTGGGTTTAACCAAGACAAAACTAAAGCTAAAATTGTAAGGGGGGTACTCAAACACCTAGGTGTGTCAGAGGAACAGACAAGTGCAGCAGAGGTAGAAAAACTTAAAGTACAATTGAGGAAAATGGAGTTAGAAGATCAACAAAGGGAGAGAGAAAGAGAGAGATTATTCTGCTGGAGGGAGTTTAAAAACTCGCTTCCAGAGATGGTAAGAATTCAAGCGGACGAACAGAAAGTTCAGGAAGTGAGAAGGGCAACAGAATTAGCAGATAAATACATATTGGTGCATAAGACAAGCTTCTGGCCAGAATTTTGTCCTGTGAGGGACAGAAGTTGGGAGAATGGGTGATCTTACACTACGAAACAAAGAGTAGAGAGCACCGGTAAGTGTTTACCGCAGGTTGGAAAAGAAGCCCAAGAGGGTGGAAAGGAGGTGAAATGCCTCAGGTGTTTCCACTGTGGTAAAGTGGGACACATAAAATCACAGTGCTGGTCGTTAAAGAAAGGCACTATGGGAAAAGATGTAGCAAAAGAAGCTAAGCCAGTGACATTTGTGAAAGTAGGAAAGAACTGAGTCGCTGCAGGAGAGTGTATAGCATCGGCAGGGGCTCGGTGTGGAATTAGTGCCTGATTTCTATAAAGAATTTAACGTTCCCTTATGTAAGATCAGGATGGAATGCCAACTCAAGACTGGGGAAGTTACAGTGGGAATGGTTGACAGAGTGTCCGTTCCAGGAATTCAGTTTGTTCTTGGGAATGATTTGGTAGGATCCAAGGTGGGAGTGGCACCCCTTGTTGTGGAGAAGTCCAAGGAGGACCAAGGAACTGAGGAGTTAAAGCAAATATCCTGGTATTTTTCCAGACTGTGTGGTAACCAGATCCCACAAGCATAAGTCACATCATGAAGCGAAACGTAAGGAGAAAGCTGAAGGAGTTGAGGTTCAGTTAGCGGATACCCTGCTTGATGTAATGGTGCAGGGAAAACCTGAACAGGCAGAGGGTCAGACAGAAGTGTTTAGTCCTGAAAGGCTAAGAGACTTGCAAAGAAAGAAAAGACAATAAAGATATATATAT
>NC_057760.1:2390953-2406590 GCF_004010195.1 Chiloscyllium plagiosum | reverse complement strand
AGATTGTGTTGCCGGTAGCACACAGACAGGAAGGGTTATGGGTAGCACACAAACTACCTGTAGGAGGTCACCTAGGGGTATGAAAGTCTCAGGCTAAGATACAAAGACATTTTTATTGGCCTGGAATGCACAAGGATGTGGCTAACTTTTGCCGTACGTGTCACACATGCCAAATGGTAGGTTAGCCACAGGGCGGTAATAAAACCAGCCCCTTTGCTGCCAGTTCCCACATTTGAGGAACCTTTCACGGGGGTTATAATTGATTGTGTAGGCCCCCTCCTGAGAACTAAAAGTGGGAACCAGTACTTGTTCACCAGAATGGATGTGTCTATCAGATTTCCGGAGGCAATTCCATTACAGAGTATCAAGGCTAAAGGGGTAGTCGAGGAGTTAGTAGCTTTCTTCACACGGTATGGGCTATCCAGAGAGATTCAGTCGCACAAAGGTCAAATTTTACTGCTAGGCTGTTTAAGGAGGTTATGGATAGCTTAGGTATACAGCACTTTAAATCCAGTGCGCATCATCCTGAATCCCAGGGAGCTTCAGAAAGGTGGCATCAGATCTTGAAGACCATGTTGAGAACATATTGTCAGGATTACCCGAATGATTGGGATAAAGGTATCCCATTCATATCGTTTGCCATTAGGGATGCCCCAAATAAATCCACTCAGTTCACTCCCTTCGGGTTAATATTCGGACATGAAGTGAGAGGTCCTTTGAAATTAATTAAAGAAAAATTAACAGGACCAAAGTTGGAGATCTCACACTTAGGTTCGTGTCAGGGGTTGAGGGAGACTAAATCGAGTAGGTGAGTTCACTAAACAGCACCTAAAGAGGGCACAGTGTAGAATGAAGCAGGTGGCAGACAAAAGCTCTGAGACTCGGACGTTTTCCCGAGGGGACGACGTGTTAGTACTATTACCAGTGATAGGAGATCCCTTCAAAGCCAGGTTTGGGGGTCCCTATCAGATTGACAAAAGGTTGAGGCAGGTGAACTATTTAGTAAAGATGTCAAATAGAAAAAAATGGCATTGAGTTTGTCATGTGAACGTGTTGGAACCGTATTACACTAGAGCGGAGGAACTGGAGGAACAAGCGTTAGTCACTGCCCCGCAGAGTGAGGAATCCAATCCAGATGGTGTGGATTTTGGGTGCCTCAAAATAGATTTAAAAATAAAGACGTCCTTGAGGAGTGGGATAGGTTAGTAAGCTGTCTGTCTCAGGAATATGGAACACAGTTGAAAGATTTGTGACTGCAGTAGAAGATGGGGAGGACGCAGGGAATACTGCTCTGATAAAACAACATTCCTATCGGCTTAATCCTTTCAAAGCCAGACAGGTCCAGATGGAGGTGGAGGCCATATTCAACAAGGTCATCATCGAACCAAACCAGAGTGAGTGGAGTTCACTGATTGTCTTCGTTCCCAAACCAGACGGGACTCAGTGATTCGGCGTGGATTACCGGAAGGTCAACGCCGTTACAAAATCAAAGTTAAAAATCACACAGCGCCAGGTTATAGTCCAGCCCCAATCCAACACTGACATCTCCAAATCATGATTACAAAATCAGACTCATATCCAATTCTGAGATTGGAGGACTGTATCGAGAAAGTTGGACAAGCCAGTGACATCATCAAGTTGGGCTTAATGCATGGTTATTGGCAGGTACCTTTATCAGAGACGGTGAAAGACATTTCTGTGTTTGTAACCCCAAATGGGCTCTATCAATTTAAAGTGATGCCCTTTGGAATGAAGAATGCACCTGCCACATTCCAGATGCCCATGAACAGAGTTGTGGCTGGGTTAACAGGCTGTGCTGTCCGCTTGGTCGATGTCGTGATCTTTAGTAAGTCCTGGAAAGATCACGTGGTACAGTTGGCAGGGCTCTTTGAATGACTACGAGAAGCAAAACTGGTGATAAACTAAAACGGAATTCATGAAAGCAGAGGTGACCTTCTTGGGACATAACATCGGTCATGGAAGGTTGAGCCCATGGAACGTGGAAGGTTGACCCCACGGAACGTGGGCGGCACGGTGGCACATTGGTTAGCACTGCTGCCTCACAGCGCCAGGGACCCGGGTTCAATTCCCGCCTCAGGTGACTGACTGTGTGGAGTTTGCACATTCTCCCCGTGTCTGCGTGGGTTTCCTCCGGGTGCTCCGGTTTCCTCCCACAGTCCCAAAGATGTGCAGGTCAGGTGAATTGGCCATGCTAAATTGTCCGTAGTGTTAGGTAAGGGGTAAATGTAGGGGTATGGGTGGGTTGCGCTTCGGCGGGTCGGTGTGGACTTGTTGGGCCGAAGGGCCTGTTTCCACATTGTAAGTAATCTAATCTAATCTAATCTAAACGCAAAGACAAAGGGCATCGAGGAATCTCCACGACCAAACTCGAAGACAGAGGTGCATTGATTCTTAGGACTCAGTGGATTCTATTGGAACAGCAGTGGAGTGGCACCGTTAACTGATTTGCTGAAGAAGAACACAAAGTTTCAGTGAACAGAACAATGCCATGAGGCATTTGAAAGCAATATTAACCACCAGTTTTAGCTACACCAAACTTTTCAAAACCTTTTAAAGTCACCATCGATGCTAGTGACATTGGAGTTTTGGAGCTGTACTCCTGCAGGAAGACGAACATGGGATTGAACTGACAATTGGTTACTTTTTGAAGAAACTCAATATCCCCCAGAGGAAATACTCCACGATCAATAAAACTATTGAGTTTGGTCCTGGCCTTACAGCATTTTAATGTGTATATCCCGAACATGTGTCGGAGATGATTATGTACATGGATCATACACCTCTTACATTCTTAGAATGTTTTAAAGACTAGAATATGAGACCATTTTGTTGGAATTTTATGTTACAGACTTTTAATTTAAAAATCGTACATGTAGCGGGTCGTAAGAATGTAAGGGCAGATGGATTATTGCAGATTTAACTCATAAAGTTTAGATGAGATTTGTATTTATCCAATTATATATGTGGGAAGAAGTTAAGGTGAACTTTGATTAAAGTTATCTGTATGTTATGGTAATGTGTTTAAAGAATAGAAAAAAAGGCCATCTCTTCATTATGATGGTTCTTTTTTTTAAGGGAGAAGTGTTATGAAGGTTTAGAGGTGTACTGCACCTTTAAGAGAGTTGAAGCTCTTAGCAAGCACACAGAGTGCTGGAGAATTTACAATCGAACATTTGGTCAAGCAACTAGCAGTACCTGGGTTGCTATGAGACAAAAACAAATTCAAATTTGGGCAATCAGTTTAAATTATGCCCCAAGATACTAAACCCCAGTCTAGTTTGAATTTAGTATTTTGACAATATTAAGACCAATGAAACGATCCGATGCTTTGGGGTATAAAACCAAAAAAAAACATTGAACACTTCGAGGAGAACTGCCAAGCCACCAACATATGCAGATTGCCCAGAGAATAGCTCTCTTAAAAGTACCTTTATCGAGAAACGATCTGTGAAACAGAAATCCTTAAGAAGAAAAGAAGACAGAGGAAGATACAAAGAGATGATTTGACAGCTGGTTGGTTTTGAAATTTGAATTTTTTTGGTAAATCTTAATTGGGGGTTTTATCGGACCAGTATTATAGAAGGGAAGGTAAAAGATAGGTTAGAGGAAGGAATTGTAAACAATTGTTCGTTAATTATTCTCTGTTAGACTTTACGTTTACTTTAAATTGTGACCTCACATCACTCTTGCTTCGTTTGCACATCCCATTAAATCCATGCCCCGCTCCTCGTTATTCCTTTCACGAATGAGAATGCCTCTCCCATTCCAGTCTATCCAGCCCCAGCTCATGTACCTGAACATCTCAATCAGATTTCTCTCTCTCTCTCTCTCTCAGCCTCCTTCTCTCCAAGGAGAACAGCCCCAATGTCTCTAATCCATCCTCGTCCCTGGATCCCCATCCTTGGAAACCAGTCCTTCAGTCGACACTCTGCAATGTGTTCCCAGCTTTCTGATAATGTGGCACCCTCAACTAGACACAATACTCCAGCTGAGAAGTGACAGGCTCTTGGACACGTTCAACATCACCTCCCTGCTCTTGTACTCTATGTCCCTGTTAACAAAGCCGAGGACACTGGTTCTCTCCCTCTGTCACACAGTCGTGGAGATCTACAGCGTGGAAACAGGCCCTTCGGCCCAACCTGTCCATACTGTCCACCTTTCACCATTAACCCATTTACCTGTGTTTGGTCCATATCCCTCCATACCTATCCCATCCACGTCCCTGTCTGAATGGTCCTTAAATGGGTAATACTGTACTCACTTGCAGCACTACCTCTGACAACCCGTTACAGAGACTCCCCACCCTCTGTGTGGAAAACATGCCCCTGTGGACCTCTCATCTTAAACCTATGACCCCCCCCCCGTTTTAAACACCCCTAGAAGGGGGGAAAAGCTGCCAGCTAGCCATGCCTCTTGTGACTTTATAGACCTCTATAAGGTCACCCCTCAGTCCCCTACACTCCAGGGAAAAACACAGTCCCCGCCTGTCCAACATCTCCTTGCACCTCACACCCTACCATTAACCTGTTCCTGCCAGCCCTCTGCCCCCTGCCCCGACCTGTCCTACATTAACCTGTTCCTGCCAGCCCCCTGACCTCTGCCCAGACCTGTCCTACATTAACCTGTTCCTGCCAGCCCTCTGCCCCCTGCCCCGACCTGTCCTACATTAACCTGTTCCTGCCAGCCCCCTGCCCTCTCCCCAGACCTGTCCTACATTAACCTGTTCCTGCCTGCCCTCTGCCCGGACCTGTCCTACATTAACCTGTTCCTGCCTGCCCTCTGCCCTCTGCCCGGACCTGTCCTACATTAACCTGTTCCTGCCTGCCCTCTGCCCTCGGCCCGGACCTGTCCTACATTAACCTGTTCCTGCCTGCCCTCTTTCCTCTGCCCCGACCTGTCCTACATTAACCTGTCCCTGCCAGCCCTCTGCCCCGACCTGTCCTACATTAACCTGTTCCTGCCTGCCCTCTTTCCTCTGCGCCAACCTGTCCTACATTAACCTGTTCCTGCCTGCCCCCTGCCCTCTGCCCAGACCTGTCCTACATTAACCTGTTCCTGCCAGCCCACTGCCCAGACCTGTCCTACATTAACCTGTTCCTGCCTGCCCTCTGACCTCTGCCCCAACCTATCCTACTTTAACTTGTTCCTGCCTGCCCTCTACCCCTGCCCCGACCTATCCTATATTAACCTGTTCCTGCCTGCCCTCTGACCTCTGCCCCAACCTATCCTACTTTAACTTGTTCCTGCCTGCCCCCTGCCCTCTGCCCCGACCTGTCCTACATTAACCTGTTCCTGCCAGCCCTCTGCCCCGACCTGTCCTACATTAACCTGTTCCTGCCAGCCCTCTGCCCCGATCTGTTCTACAGATCGGGGCAGAGGGCTGGCAGGAACAGGTTAATGTAGGACATGTCGAGGCAAAGGGCAGAGGGCAGGCAGGAACAGGTTAATATAAGACAGGTCGGTGTAGAGGGCAGAGGGCAGGCAGGAACAGGTTAATGTAGGACAGGTCGGGGAAGGGGGCTGGCAGGAACAGGTTAATGTAGGACAGGTCGGGACAGGGAGCAGAGGGCAGGCAGGAACAGGTTAATGTAGGACAGGTCTGGGCAGAGGGCAGGCAGGAACAGGTTAATGTAGGACAGGTCGGGGCAGAGGGCAGGCAGGAACAGGTTAATGTAGGACAGGTCGGGGCAGAGGGCTGGCAGGAACAGGTTAATGTAGGACAGGTCGGGGCAGAGGGCAGGCAGGAACAGGTTAATGTAGGACAGGTCGGGGCAGGGGGCAGGCAGGAACAGGTTAATGTAGGACAGGTCGGGGCAGGGGGCAGAGGGCAGGCAGGAACAGGTTAATGTAGGACAGGTCGGGGCAGAGGGCAGGCAGGAACAGGTTAATGTAGGACAGGTCGGGGCAGAGGGCAGAGGGCAGCAGGTTAATGTAGGACAGGTCGGGGCAGAGGGCAGGCAGGAACAGGTTAATGTAGGACAGGTCGGGGCAGAGGGCAGGCAGGAACAGGTTAATGTAGGACAGGTCGGGGCAGAGGGCAGGCAGGAACAGGTTAATGTAGGACAGGTCGGGGCAGAGGGCAGGCAGGAACAGGTTAATGTAGGACAGGTCGGGGCAGGGGGCAGAGGGCAGGCAGGAACAGGTTAATGTAGGACAGGTCGGGGCAGAGGGCAGGCAGGAACAGGTTAATGTAGGACAGGTCGGGGCAGAGGGCAGGCAGGAACAGGTTAATGTAGGACAGGTCGGGGCAGAGGGCAGGCAGGAACAGGTTAATGTAGGACAGGTCGGGGCAGAGGGCAGGCAGGAACAGGTTAATGTAGGACAGGTCGGGGCAGAGGGCAGGCAGGAACAGGTTAATGTAGGACAGGTCGGGGCAGAGGGCAGGCAGGAACAGGTTAATGTAGGACAGGTCGGGGCAGGGGGCAGAGGGCAGGCAGGAACAGGTTAATGTAGGACAGGTCGGGGCAGAGGGCAGGCAGGAACAGGTTAATGTAGGACAGGTCGGGGCAGAGGGCAGGCAGGAACAGGTTAATGTAGGACAGGTCGGGGCAGAGGGCAGGCAGGAACAGGTTAATGTAGGACAGGTCGGGGCAGAGGGCAGGCAGGAACAGGTTAATGTAGGACAGGTCGGGGCAGAGGGCAGGCAGGAACAGGTTAATGTAGGACAGGTCGGGGCAGAGGGCAGGCAGGAACAGGTTAATGTAGGACAGGTCGGGGCAGGGGGCAGAGGGCAGGCAGGAACAGGTTAATGTAGGACAGGTCGGGGCAGAGGGCAGGCAGGAACAGGTTAATGTAGGACAGGTCGGGGCAGAGGGCAGGCAGGAACAGGTTAATGTAGGACAGGTCGGGGCAGAGGGCAGGCAGGAACAGGTTAATGTAGGACAGGTCGGGGCAGAGGGCAGGCAGGAACAGGTTAATGTAGGACAGGTCGGGGCAGAGGGCAGGCAGGAACAGGTTAATGTAGGACAGGTCGGGGCAGAGGGCAGGCAGGAACAGGTTAATGTAGGACAGGTCGGGGCAGGGGGCAGAGGGCAGGCAGGAACAGGTTAATGTAGGACAGGTCGGGGCAGAGGGCAGGCAGGAACAGGTTAATGTAGGACAGGTCGGGGCAGAGGGCAGGCAGGAACAGGTTAATGTAGGACAGGTCGGGGCAGAGGGCAGGCAGGAACAGGTTAATGTAGGACAGGTCGGGGCAGAGGGCAGGCAGGAACAGGTTAATGTAGGACAGGTCGGGGCAGAGGGCAGGCAGGAACAGGTTAATGTAGGACAGGTCGGGGCAGAGGGCAGGCAGGAACAGGTTAATGTAGGACAGGTCGGGGCAGGGGGCAGAGGGCAGGCAGGAACAGGTTAATGTAGGACAGGTCGGGGCAGAGGGCAGGCAGGAACAGGTTAATGTAGGACAGGTCGGGGCAGAGGGCAGGCAGGAACAGGTTAATGTAGGACAGGTCGGGGCAGAGGGCAGGCAGGAACAGGTTAATGTAGGACAGGTCGGGGCAGAGGGCAGGCAGGAACAGGTTAATGTAGGACAGGTCGGGGCAGAGGGCAGGCAGGAACAGGTTAATGTAGGACAGGTCGGGGCAGAGGGCAGGCAGGAACAGGTTAATGTAGGACAGGTCGGGGCAGGGGGCAGAGGGCAGGCAGGAACAGGTTAATGTAGGACAGGTCGGGGCAGAGGGCAGGCAGGAACAGGTTAATGTAGGACAGGTCGGGGCAGAGGGCAGGCAGGAACAGGTTAATGTAGGACAGGTCGGGGCAGAGGGCAGGCAGGAACAGGTTAATGTAGGACAGGTCGGGGCAGAGGGCAGGCAGGAACAGGTTAATGTAGGACAGGTCGGGGCAGAGGGCAGGCAGGAACAGGTTAATGTAGGACAGGTCGGGGCAGAGGGCAGGCAGGAACAGGTTAATGTAGGACAGGTCGGGGCAGGGGGCAGAGGGCAGGCAGGAACAGGTTAATGTAGGACAGGTCGGGGCAGAGGGCAGGCAGGAACAGGTTAATGTAGGACAGGTCGGGGCAGAGGGCAGGCAGGAACAGGTTAATGTAGGACAGGTCGGGGCAGAGGGCAGGCAGGAACAGGTTAATGTAGGACAGGTCGGGGCAGAGGGCAGGCAGGAACAGGTTAATGTAGGACAGGTCGGGGCAGAGGGCAGGCAGGAACAGGTTAATGTAGGACAGGTCGGGGCAGAGGGCAGGCAGGAACAGGTTAATGTAGGACAGGTCGGGGCAGGGGGCAGAGGGCAGGCAGGAACAGGTTAATGTAGGACAGGTCGGGGCAGAGGGCAGGCAGGAACAGGTTAATGTAGGACAGGTCGGGGCAGAGGGCAGGCAGGAACAGGTTAATGTAGGACAGGTCGGGGCAGAGGGCAGGCAGGAACAGGTTAATGTAGGACAGGTCGGGGCAGAGGGCAGGCAGGAACAGGTTAATGTAGGACAGGTCGGGGCAGAGGGCAGGCAGGAACAGGTTAATGTAGGACAGGTCGGGGCAGAGGGCAGGCAGGAACAGGTTAATGTAGGACAGGTCGGGGCAGGGGGCAGAGGGCAGGCAGGAACAGGTTAATGTAGGACAGGTCGGGGCAGAGGGCAGGCAGGAACAGGTTAATGTAGGACAGGTCGGGGCAGAGGGCAGGCAGGAACAGGTTAATGTAGGACAGGTCGGGGCAGAGGGCAGGCAGGAACAGGTTAATGTAGGACAGGTCGGGGCAGAGGGCAGGCAGGAACAGGTTAATGTAGGACAGGTCGGGGCAGAGGGCAGGCAGGAACAGGTTAATGTAGGACAGGTCGGGGCAGAGGGCAGGCAGGAACAGGTTAATGTAGGACAGGTCGGGGCAGGGGGCAGAGGGCAGGCAGGAACAGGTTAATGTAGGACAGGTCGGGGCAGAGGGCAGGCAGGAACAGGTTAATGTAGGACAGGTCGGGGCAGAGGGCAGGCAGGAACAGGTTAATGTAGGACAGGTCGGGGCAGAGGGCAGGCAGGAACAGGTTAATGTAGGACAGGTCGGGGCAGAGGGCAGGCAGGAACAGGTTAATGTAGGACAGGTCGGGGCAGAGGGCAGGCAGGAACAGGTTAATGTAGGACAGGTCGGGGCAGAGGGCAGGCAGGAACAGGTTAATGTAGGACAGGTCGGGGCAGGGGGCAGAGGGCAGGCAGGAACAGGTTAATGTAGGACAGGTCGGGGCAGAGGGCAGGCAGGAACAGGTTAATGTAGGACAGGTCGGGGCAGAGGGCAGGCAGGAACAGGTTAATGTAGGACAGGTCGGGGCAGAGGGCAGGCAGGAACAGGTTAATGTAGGACAGGTCGGGGCAGAGGGCAGGCAGGAACAGGTTAATGTAGGACAGGTCGGGGCAGAGGGCAGGCAGGAACAGGTTAATGTAGGACAGGTCGGGGCAGAGGGCAGGCAGGAACAGGTTAATGTAGGACCCCAGCCCTCTGCCCCGACCTGTCCTACATTTACCTGCTCCCCCCTGCCCTCTGCCCCGACCTGTCCTACATTAACCTGTTCCTGCCTGCCCTCTGCCCCAACCTGTCCTACATTAACCTGTTCCTGCCAGCCCTCTCCCCCTGCCCAGACCTGTCTTACATTAACCTGCTCCTGCCAGCCCTCTGCCCTGACTGTCCTACATTAACCTGACCCTGCCAGCCCTCTGCCCCCTGCCCAGACCTGTCCTACATTAGGTAAAAACAATGACTGCAGATCCTGGAAACCAGATTCTGGATCAGTGGTGCTGGAAGAGCACAGCAATTCAGGCAGCGTCCGACGAGCAGGTTAATGTCCTACATTAACCTGTTCCTGCCCTCCCCAGCCCTCTGCCCCGAAGTGTTCTACATTAACCTGTTCCTGCCCTCCCCAGCCCTCTGCCCCGAAGTGTCCTACATTAACCTGTTCCTGCCCTCCCAAGCCCTCTGTCCCGAAGTGTCCTACATTAACCTGTTCCTGCCCTCCCCAGCCCTCTTCCCCGATCTGTCCTACATTAACCTGTTCCTGCCAGTGCTCTGCTGCAGCAGTTGGTTGTGTTCTGGGAATTGCCTGTGTACCAACTGTTCCAGTTTGCAAACATTCCAATATCTCACTAAATAGTGCATTGATAGCACAGGACTGTCAATTATTGAAATGTAAGGGTTGTTTTTAAAGATACAAGATAATGATGAAGTGGAGAGAGAGATACTGGTTGTCAGGTATGCCATTTTCTGCAATAAAATTGTTTTTAATTCATTCACGGAATGTTGGTGTTGCTGGCTGGGCCAACATTCATTGTCAATCCCTAGTTGCCCCTTGAGAAGGTAGGTAGTGAGTTGCCTTTTGATGCTGCAGTCTGTGTGCTGTGGCTTGACCCGCAATGTCCTTAGGGAGGGAATTCCAGGATTCTGACCCAGAAGGAACAGCGATATAAGTCCGAGTCAGGGTGGTGAGTGGCTCGGAGGGGAACTTGCAGGGGGTGGTGTTCCCATGTATCTGCTGCCCTTGTCCTGGTCAGAAGTGGTCATGGGTTTGGAAGGTGTTGTCTGAGGAGCCTTGGTGAGTTGCTGCTGTGCATCTTGTAGGCGGTACACGCTGCTGCTACTGAGCGTCGGAGGTGGAGGGAGGGGATGTTTGCGGATGTGCTGCCAAACCAGCAGGCTGCTTTGTCCTGGACGATGTTGAGTGTTGTTGGAGCTGCCCCCCATCCAGGGCAAGTAGGCTGTATTCCATCACACTCCTAACTTGTGCTTTTTTTTTTAAGATTAGATTACTTACAGTGTGGAAACAGGCCCTTCGGCCCAACAAGTCCACACCGCCCTGCCGAAGCGCAACCCACCCATACCCCTACATTTACCCCTTACCTAACACTACGGGCAATTTAGCATGGCCAATTCACCTGACCTGTACATCTTTGGACTGTGGGAGGAAACCGGAGCACCCGGAGGAAACCCACGCAGACACGGGGAGAACGTGCAAACTCCACACAGTCAATCGCCTGAGGCGGGAATTGAACCCAGGTCTCTGGCGCTGTGAGGCAGCAGTGCTAACCACTGTGCCGCTTTGTAAATGATGAACAGGCTTTGGGGAGATAGGAGTGAGTTACTCGCTGCAGGATTCCCAGCCTCTGACCTGCTCTTGTAGCCACAGTCCAGTTCAGTTTCTGGACAATGGTAACCCTCAGGATGTTGATAGTGGGGGATTCAGCCACTGAAAGTCAAGCAGGGCATTCTGTCTTGTTGGAGGTGGTCATGCCTGGCATTTAGGTGGCGCAAATGTTACTTCTCATTTGTCACAACAAGCCTGGATACTGTCCAGTTCTGAACACGGCCTGCTTCAGTATCTGAGGAGTGGTGAATGGTGTTGAACATTGTGCAATCATTGGTGAACTTCCTCACTTCTGACCTTATAGTGGAGGGCAGGTCATTGAAATAGCTGAACCTGGTTGGGCTGAGGACACTCCCCTGAGGAACTCCTGCAGATAAGCCCTGGAGCTGAGATGACTGACCTCCAACAATCACAACCATAGAACATGGAACAGTACAGCACAGTACAGGCCCTTCGGCCCTCGATGTTGTGTCTTTTATCCTACTCTAAGATCAGACTAGCCAACATACCCTTCATTGTACTATCATCCATGTGCCTGTCTAAGAGTCGTTTAAATGTTTCTGATGTATCTAACTCTACCGCCACCGCTGGCAGTGCATTCCCCACACCCACCACTCTCTGTGTAAAGAACCGACCTCTGACATCTCCCCCAAACATTTCTCCAGTTACCTTAAAATTATTCCCCCTCGTGATAGCCATTTCTGCCCTTTGAAAAAGTCTCTGGCTATCCACTCCGTCTATGCCTCGCATCATCTTGTAATCCTCTATCAGGTCATGTCTCATCTTTCTTTACCCCAATGAGAAAAGCCTTTCTTTCAGAAGACGTGCCCTCCAGTCTAGGCAGCATCCTGGTAAATCTCCTCTGCACCCTCTCTAAAACTTCCACATCCTTCCTAAAATGAGGTGACCAGAACTGAACAGAATATCCCAAGTGTGGTCTAACCAGGGCTCACTAGAGCTGCAGCATAACCTTGTGACTCTTAAACTCAATCCCCCTGCTAATGAAAGCCAACACACCATATGCCTTCTTGACAACCCTATCAACCTGGGTGGCAACTCTAAGGACACAGACTCCGAGATTCCTCTGTTCCTCCACATTGTCAAGAATCCTGCCTTTAACCCTGCAATCTGCATTCAAATTCGACCTTCCAAAATAAATTACTTCACACTTTTCCAGGTTGAAGTCCAACTCAGCCCAGTTCTACATCCTGTCAATGTCCCGTTGCAACCTACAACAGCCCTCCACACTATCCACCAGCCTTTGTGCCATCGGCAAACTTACTAATTACCCCTTCCACTTCCTCATCCAAGTCATTTATAAAAATCACAAAGAGCAGAGGTCCCACAGCCGATCCCTGTGGAACACCACTGGTCACCAAGTGGCATCTCTATGGGTATATGAATAGGAAGGGTTTGGAGGGATATGGGCCAAATGGTGACAAATGGGACTGGATTAATTTAGGATATCTGGTTGGCGTGGACAAGTTGGACCGAAGGGTATGTTTCCATGCTGTACAGTTCAATGACTCTATAACCGTCAGGTTTGTAAAGCAATGCTTTTCTCAATGCTTTTCAGGAGACCTTCCTGAAGAAGGGCTCATGCCCGAAATGTTGATTCTCCTGCTCCTTGGATGCTGCCTGACCTGCTGCGCTTTTCCAGCAACACGTTTTCAGCAGCGAACACCACTGGTCACCAAGCTCCAGGCAGAATACTTTCTATCTACCACCACCCTCTGTCTTCTCTGGGCCAGTCAATTCTGTATCCTGATGGCCAGATTTCCCTGTTTCTCACACCCTCTTACTTTCTGAGCAACTTTATCAAATGCCTTGCTAAGATCCATGTACACCACATCCACTCTCTACCTTCATCAATGCTTTTTGTCACATCCTTAAAGGATTCAATAAGGTTTGCGAGGCATGACCCGCCCCTCATAAAGCCATGCTGACGATCTCTAATCGAACTGTGGTTTTCCTGTCTCTCAGAATCCTCTCCAATACTTTGCCCACCACAGACGTGAGACTGACTGGTCTGTAATTCCCAGGATTTTTACAGAATTCAAATTTCACCAGACGTCACGATGATTTTGGCTTCCATGTCCCCAGATCACGAGCTTGGGGCTATAGATCACAAGGCCAGCGACACTATCACTATTCCACTCCCCATCGCATCCCAGCCCGCCCTCCCCCCTCCTCTAAATGGGCAGACACTAGACTACAAAACAGAAGCATCACTGGGTCTGAAATGTTTTGGGACTTCCCAAGCTCACTACGGAAATGAAATTCTTCCTTTCAAAACTTTAAATTCTCTCTTTAAAAGGGTTTAGTCCCGCTGCCTCACGACACCAGGGAGCTGGGTTCGATTCCACCCTTGGGCGACTCTCTGTGTGGAGTTTGCATATTCTTCCCGAGTCCGTGTGGGTTTCCTCTGGGTGCTCTAGTTTCCTCCGGAGTTCTAAGATGTGCATGTTAGGGTGGATTGGCCATGGGAAATTGTCCCATAGTGCCCAGGGATGTGCAGGTTAGGGTGGATTGGCCATGGGAAATTGTCCCATAATGCCCAGGGATGTGCAGGTTAGGGTGGATTGGCCGTGGGGAATTGTCCCATTGTGCCCAGGGATGTACAGGTTAGGGTGGATTGGCTGTGGGGAATTGTCCCACAGTGCCCAGGGATGTGCAGGTTAGGGTGGATTAGCCATGGGAAATTGTCCCATAGTGTCCAGGGATGTGCAGGTTAGGGTGGGTTGGCCATGGGAAATTGTCCCATAGTGTCCAGCGTTGCATGAGTTAGTATGGGAAATGCAGGCAAAAGTGAGGAGTGCAGATGCTGGAGATTAGAGTCGTGAGTGTGGTGCTGGAAAAGCACAGCAGGTCAGGCAGCATCCAAGGAGCAGAAGAATTGACATTTCGGGCAAAGCTTTTCATCAGGAATGAGGCTGTGAGCCGACAGGGTGGAGAGATAAATGAGGGGGTTGGGCTGGGAGGAAGGTAGAGGAGAGTGTGATGGGTAGATGGAGGTGGGGGGAAAGGTGATAGGTCAGAGAGGAGGGTGGAGCAGAGAGGTGGACAGGTCATGAAGGTGTTTGGGAACGTAGGGTTACAGGGACAGGAAATGGGAGTAGGTCTGAATGGGGATGCTCTTTGGAGGGTCGGTGTGGACTCGATGGACCAAGTGGCCTGTTTCCACACTATAGGGATTCTATGAACCTGTGCGAACACAGGGCTCCAGGTTTGTTCATGTGCAGTAGGAGGCCGTTCAGCCCATCAGAGTCTCAATACATGAATGATGTGCCTTAAAGTGTATTTCCCTTGACTTCCCTCTCCTAGCCTCACCCTGCCTGTTTGGACAGTCTTTGTGAATCCCCCTGTTCAATGCCTTGTGCAGAGCCCTTCCGGTGGGAGATAGTTTTATATTTGTGGTACTGATAGCCTGCCCTCACCCCCATCCCTAGCAGATATTCCCTGTCCAATAAGAAGGCAGCTGCTGGTTCCCTGGAGATTAGATTAGATTCCCTCCAGTGTGGAAACAGGCCCTTCGGCCCAACAAGTCCACACCGACCCTCTGAAGAGTAACCCACCCAGACCCATTTTCCTGTGACTAATGCACCTAACACTATGGGCAATTTAGCATGGCCAATTCACCTGACCCGCACATCTTTGGACTGTGGGAGGAAACCAGAGCACCTGGAGGGAACCCACGCAGACACTGCAAACTCCACACAGACAGTCGCCCGAGGCTGGAATCGAACCTGGGACCCTGGTGCTGTGAGGCAGCAGTGCTAACCACTGAGCCACTGGTCCCTAGCACCTAGCGGGGCTACTGAAATTCAGGATGGCTCTGACAAGTTGGAATTCACGCCCCCACCTCCCCACCTTCCCCTACCAAACTCCTGTCACGACACATCGATGGTCAGAATTTTCGTGGTGCGGCAGGAGGCTATTTGGCCCAACATGCCTATACCAGCCCTTTCCCTCAATACCCCTGCACACCTTTTCTGGCCAAATCACCATCCCTCTCGGACACCTCAAACTGAACCGGCCTCCACCAACGTTTCCAGGCGGTGCGTTCCAGACCCCCCCCCCCCCCCCGGGTAAAGGTAATGTACTCACCAACACCTTGTTTAATTTGCACCTGAATTTTGCTTTCTACACTCTACTTGGGCTTATTTATTTTCCTCTTTTGTTTTTGTTTGTTTGTTTGTTTGTGTGTGGGTGGGAATTAGAGGGATTGGAAAGGTCTACCCAGCGGCTCTGAGCAGTGGGAGCCTCGGCTGGGCCGTTCGGCCCGTCGAGCCTGTGCTGGGGAAGAAGACGGTGCCACAATTTCGGTCCGCGGACTGGAATCACTTCCGGGAGGGGGCGGTGCTGCTTTAAGAGAGGGTGTCGCTTTAAGGGGCCGTGGTTCCTCTGTCTCTGTCTCTCTCTGTGTTTTATTTTTCTCTCTCTCTGGGATCTCACGGGGGTTTTATTTGGTCGCCATCAGGATATGGATGCTGGGACCCTGGGCTCGTCGCCATTTTGGGGGTTTTGAAGAAGTTTTTTTTTTAATTTTTGTTT
>NC_057760.1:2378294-2390453 GCF_004010195.1 Chiloscyllium plagiosum | reverse complement strand
CCCTTCCCTCCCCACCAAAACCGAATGGTATGAAAACTAGACAGAGGCTGGGAGCGTTTAACACATTCCCAGAAAGTAACCAAGAATAGTGGAAGGTGCTACATTGTAATCAGGGAAAAAAAGGCCAACTTTGTAACCCAGGCTGAAATGGCAACATTTCCGCGCACCCCCCCCAAGTTACAATGTTGGGGGTCAAAATCGCAACATTGTGTCTGGGGTGGTGTGGGGGAAACAATATAACTTTGGGGAAATGCAACATTGTAACCACGAAAGGGTTTTCCCCCCCCCAGAAGTGATTGGTAACATTGTATCCCACACTGCAACACACACTGTTGTTGGTTCCTTAGAACAATCGCCCCCAATATCTCCAGATTTCCCAACTCTTCCCCCTCTCCCTCCTTTTTATCAAAATTGAACCCAAATTCGGGCTCCTGTACCTCTTCGACACCCAGAGTCTTCAAGTCCAATTGATTGCTTGTGCAGTGTTCTGTTTTTTAATCTTTGTTTTGGAAAGCGAGACTGAAATTAGCCCCCAGCCCCCAACAATGTGTCCCCCACACGCCCAAGGTGGGTGGGGGAAGAGGCATTTTGCGACTGACTGGTGTTGCAGTGTTGTAAAGCAAGCTATTTTTCATCAGAGGAAAAAAACCAATGAGGCCTGGCCTGAAAGTTTCTGTGCAGAATTTGGAGCAGCACAGGGAGAGGTGGGGGGGGGGGTGGTGGGAGAGAGAATGTGTTGGGTGTGGGAACTAGTGCGGGCTGAGTTGCTATGTTTATTCATGTTGTGGGCATAGAGTCGTTTGCACACATATTTTCATAGCTGAGAGAGCTTTAAAATGAGAACTACTAAAAGCAATTAGCCAGGACCAGGCCTCTGAGTTTGTGCAGGCCCAGTTCCTGGTTGTTGCTTTTTTTCCTTAAAGTAAAAGGCCACACTGACAGAGATTTCTGTGCTTGTCACTGTTGATCTGAGCACTGAGGCAGGGACTCCATTTAGGCCTACAGTGATGTGGTGTTAGAATAATTGGTAATGTTATTAATGAGACTGGGTTGTAGCAGCCACTCTGGGACAGAGGTGAACAGGCCAGGAAGCCTCCCCAGGTTCTCCTGTGTTTACTGATGTCTGGGGTAAGTCGGGAGACCGTCCTGCTTGTGACAGTTGTTGGTGTTTGGTTGGGGGTGGGGGGGGTTGGGGAGACGGTGTTGTGATCTACCCCTGTCCCAAAGGGTGCATTGGGTTATCCGTGAATGGCGTCTCGGTGGGACCTTGGATAGCGCTGTCCCTGTCAAACTCTCCAAAATCTCAGCTGCTCTCGATCCCTTCCTCGATCCCTTCCTCGATCCCTTCCTCGATCCCTTCCTCCCGAGTCCGGCTCACCCACTACTCACCATTCTGCTTTACCTCGATTCTTAAAGGTCCTGTTTCTAATTACCTGTTTCTAAACTCCACCCCCCCCCCCCTTCCCCCAACTGCTCTGATCTCTGCAACCTCTCCTGTCACCCACCAAAACGCACTTCTTCATTAATGGCCATGCCTCCCAGCTCCTTCAGAATTCCCTCTCATTGTCTAACATGCGCCTCACTGACTGGATGTATGGTCACCTCGCCATAATACCACCACCTGTGCCTTGAAGTCCAGTTCTGTCTTACAGTCAGTCCTAATAAGTGCTTTAAAGTTGGGGGTGGGGGGGGGGAGGTGGGTGGGTGGAGGGATGTCAAAGGTGCTGTGCAATTGCAGCTATTGATGAGCCACGATCTGACAGAATGGTGAGCCAGGTCCAGAGGGCTGAGTGGCCTATAGCTTGGCATGTAATGAGTTTTGGGGACAGAGGGGAGAACGGCTGTGGATTCAGTTCGTGTCACCCAACAAAGTAGCAGTGTTCCGACTATCTTAACCCAATGACTTCTGACTTTGTCCACCCCAGACCAACACCAGCACCTCCTCCACCTCCGCACCTTATTTTGGGAGGGACGTAAATGTGTCGGCAGGAGAGAGTTTACCAGACTATACCTGCAGGGGAAAGGTTGGACAGGCTAGGCGTATATTGTCTGGCGTTTAGAAGGGTAAGCAGTGAATCATTTGCTAATGCACAGTATCCTGAGGGTTCTGGAAGAATTGGTGTGGAGACCATCCCCGCCTGTGGGAGAGTCTGGATCAGGGGTGACCTGTTTAAGATGGATGAGATTTTATTTAGGGGGCCATGAGTCTCAAATTCTCCTCAAAGAGTGGTCTTTGAATATTTTTAAGGTGGATAGATTCTCAGGTGGGGGGGGAGGTGGTGGTGAAAAGTTATAGAGGAATAATCAGACCAGCCATGATCTTATTGAATGGCAGCACAGGCTCAAGGAGCCTATTCCTCGCTTGCTTGGCTGGCCGAAGGCAGAGGTGGGACGAGAGGTAAAGGGGGGAGAATTTGGGTGTGGGTTTTGAGCCCACAAGACTGTAAGACCCAGGAGTAGAAATTTGGCCGTTCGGCCCATCGAGTCCGCTCCACCAATCGATCGTGGGTGAAAGTTTCTCAACCCGCCCTCTCCGTGTAACCTTTGATCTCCTTGACAATCGAGAACCTGTCTATCTTGGCCTTAAATATCCTCAGTGACCAGGCCTCCACAGCCTCCTGTGGCAGTGAATTCCATAGATCCCCCACTCTCTGGCTGAAGGAGTTTCTCCTCATCTCCATTCTAATGGGTCTTCCCTTTATTCTCAGGCTGTGCCCTCAGGTCCTAGTCTCTCCTCCCAATGGAAACATCTTCCCAACATCCACTCTGTCCAGGCCATTCAGTAATCTGGGATTTTCAATTAGATTTCCCCCCCCCCCCTTTCTAAACTCCATCGAGTATAGATCCAGAGTCCTCAAATGTTCCTCATATATGTTAAGTTTTTCATTCCTGGGATAACTCTCGTGACCTACTCCAGGGCCAGCACATTGCTCCTGAGATAATTGGGGGGGGTGGGGGAGAGATGGGGATGGGACAGTGGGGGCAGGACTCTGTGTTGGGAGAGCAACAGTGTTTTTAAAAGATTGTAGCAATGCTGGATGTTAACATGCCACAAAAATACAAATGCCTTTTCTGGTTCCTATCTGGGTCCTGAAGATTTGACCCTGAACATTGTCAGTAAATCAAAATACTACACCAGTTTTTTAAAAAAAAAAAGTGGGAGTAGGGTTGTTGTCAGATTTATGGACGTGCCTGTGCTGGGGTTAGTTTTTTTTTTATTTCACCCTACACCTTATCCAAATTGATGCCCGTAGATAAAATAATATTATTTCATGATTAACATTAAGAAAGTATTAATGTTCTAGGTGCACATTCCTTCATTAGATACCCAGTGACTGTTATAAAGCATAAACATATTGACTGTAACATTTCTGCATTTATTACTGTTACAAAACATGCCTAGATAAAATATAATCGTTTCTGGGTCTAACAGTGTCAGGTTATAAAATGATACTGTTACTGGGTGAAATAATTCTAAAGTTGCCACAGGTTAAACTCAAAACTGTGGGTATCACAGTATATATTAGGTATGGCGCGGTGTCATGAACTGTTACACTCTTGTGTCTATAACTGTCACGAGGTATGACGCTGGGTATATATTACAGAAAGGGTACAGAGTAGTAAAACTTGTATCTGTTACACAATAGCTGTCGCTGGGTATAACATGGCATGGATTCTGTATGTAATAATGAAACACTCCAGTATGTTATAATGACTCCCAGAGCGTATGGTCAGTAGTCACACAACATCAGGTTAAGAGTCCAACAGGTTTATTGGAAATCACAAGCTTTCAGAGAACTGCTGCTTTGTCAGCTGACGGGACAGCGCTCTGAAAGCTTGCAAATTTTAAATAAACCTGGATTTGGAGATACCGGTGTTGGACTGGGGTGTACAAAGTTAAAAATCGCGCAACATCAGGTTATGGTCCAACAGGTTTATTTGGAAGCACTAGCTCCTCCATCATGAACTATAACCTGGTGTTGTGATTTTTAACTCAAATAAACCTGTTGGACTGTAACCTGATGTCGCGTGGCGTCTGACACAGATTGTAATAACGCCATTCAGAAACTGGTTAGAACAGTCCTTTTATATAGTCTACAACCACTCTCACTGAGTATAACAGTATATGTTAATATTATCCAACTTGATTGGAACACTCCTGTATATGTTATAACTCTGTCACTGCTTACAACAGTATTAATATACCGAGTAACATACTCACTCACTGGTCTAACACTTCACACTGTGTTACAAAGGTGGATGGCACCCAATTACATAACACACCATGTTTCTATTATGTGTTAATACACTTTGTCGCGGGAGATAAGATTATTAATGTTTGTGTAGAGATTTGTAGCTTGGGTTGTCGTGGTTGTGGATGTATTTGCTAAGCTGGCAAGTTGATTTGCAGATGTTTTGTCCCCTGTCTAGGTGACACCTTCAGTGCTTTGGACCTCTTGTGAAGTGCTGCTGTACTGTGTCTTCTGGGATTTATGGTGTGGCGATGCTGGTCTGTGTTGACGTGCGCGACCTTCTTGGAGTCTAAGCGTGGCACTCAGCCATCAGCAAACACATTGACCTAGACCCAGTATACCGGACTCTACAGTGAACAATTGGAAGCTGCAGAAATCCATTCCAGGAGACACAATAGAGCAGTGCTTCACGGGAGGTTCCAAAACACCTAGACAGGGGAAACGAAATGTCTGCAAATCAACTTTCCAGCTCGGAGAACTTACTCACAACCACAACAGATTACTAATGCTGTGGCTCAGAAGGAAAGGGGGGTGTAGAATTGGAAAGTCAGAAACCGGAAGGGAGCAGCCATTTTACTGGGAGTTTTCTACAGATGCCCCCAGCCCCCGAGTGGCAACAGAGACACTGAGGAGCGGATTGGGAAGACGAGTTTGGAAAAGTGCAGAAGGAACAGGGTTGTTGTCATGGGTGACTTTAACTTCCCTAATATTGATTGGAATCTCCTTAGTTAAAACAGTTTGGATGGAACAGTTTTCGTCAGGTGTGTCCAGGAAGGATTCTTGACTCGGGTAGGGGAGGCCATATTGGATTTGGTGCTTGGCAACGAACCATGCCAAGTGTCTGATCTCTCGGTGGGAGAGCATTTCGGTGATAGTGATCAGAAGTCCCTGACCTTGACTATAGTCATGGAGAGGGATAAGAGCAGACTGTATGGGAAAGTATGTAATTGGGGGAGGAGGAGTTACAATGGTATTAGGCAGGAACTGGGCGCGCCTAAATTGGTAACAGATATTCTCAGGAAAATGCACGACAGAAATGTGGAGGTTGTTTAGGGAGCATTCGGTGAGAGCGCTGGATATGTCCAACTGAGGAAGGAACCTTGGGAGCATCTAGTCAAGAGGAAGAAGGAAGCTTACTTAAGGCCGAGGAGGCAAGGATCAGATAAGGCTCTAGAGGGATACAAGGTAGCTGGAAGGGACTGAAGGATGGACTTGGGCGAGAGAGAAGGGGGCATGAAAATGCTTTAGCAGGTGGGATTAAGGAAAACCCAAAGGCGTTCTACACTTACGTGAGGAACCAGAGTGAGGGTAGGGCCGATCAGGGATAGTGGAGGGAACCTACAACTGGAGTTGGTGGCGGTAGGGGAGGTCCTTAATGAATATTTTGCTTCAGTATTCACTGTTGGTCGGCATGGACGGGTTGGACTGAAGGGTCTGTTTCCGTGCGGTACGTCTCTGTGACTCTACTGACAGGGACCTTATCATTTGTGAGGACAGCATAAAACAGGCTGATACGCTCGAACAGGTTGATGTTAAGAAGGAGGATGTAGTGAAAGTTTTGAAAAACATGAGGCTAGATAAGTCCTCTGGGCCAGACGGGATGTATCCTAGGTTACTACAGGAAGCGAGGGAAAAGATTGTTGTGCTTTTGGCGATGATCTTTGCCTCCACACTGTCCATGGTGTAGTACCAAGTGACTGGAGGGTGGCAAATGTTATTCCCTTGTTCAAGAAGGGGAATAGGAATAAGTTTGGGAATTACAGACCAGTCAGTCTCTCGTCTGTGGTGGGTAAAGTATTGCAGAGGATTCTGAGAGACAGGATTGATGATTACTTGGAAAACCACAGTTTGCTGAGAGATAGTCAGCATGGCTTTGTGAGGGGCAGGTCATGCCTCACAAACCTTATTGAATTCTTTGGGGATGTGACAAAACACATTGATGAAGGTAGAGCAGTGGATGCGATGTACGTGGAGTTTAACAAGGCGTTTGATAAGATTCCCCACAGTAGGCTCATTCAGAAAGAAGGAAGCATGGGATACAGGCAAATCTGGCAGTTAGAATACAGAATTGGCTGGCCCATAGAAGACAGAGAGTGGAGGTTGATAGAAAGTATTCAGTCTGGAGCTTGGCGACCAGTGGTGTTCCACAGGGATTGGTTCTAGGACCTCTGGACTTTGTGATTTTTTTTTAAATGACTTGGATGAGGAAGTGGAAGAGTAGGCCAGTAAGTTTGCTGATGACACGAAGGTTGGTGGGTTGGTGGAGTGGTGGATAGTGTGGAGGGCTGTTAAAGGTTGCAACGGGACGTTGACAGGATGCAGAGCTTGGCTGATAACTGGCAGATGGAGTTCAACATGGAAAAGTGTGAAGTGATTCATTTTGGAAGGTCAAATTTGAATGCAGATTACAGGGTTAAAGGCAGGATTCTTGATGATGTAGAGGAACAGAGGGATCTTGAGGTCCGTGTTCATAGATCCCTCAAAGTTGCCACCCAAGTTGATAGGGTTGTTAAAAAGGCGTATGGTGTGTTAGCTTTCATTAGCAAGGGGATTGAGTCTAAGAGCCGTGAGGTTATGCTGCAGCTCTATAGAGTCCTGGTTAGACCACACTTGGAATATTGTGTTCAGTTCTGTTTGCCTCATTATAGGAAGGATGTGGAAGAGGGTGCAGAGGAGGTTTACCAGGATGCTGCCTAGACTGGAGGGCATGTCTCATGAAGAAAGGTCAAAGGAGCTAGGGCTTTTCTCATTGGAGTAAAGAAGGATGAGAGGTGACTTGATAGAGGTGTACAAGATGATGAGAGGCACAGATAAATAGTCAGAGACTTTTCCCCAGGGCGGAATGGCTATCATGAGCGGCATAATTTTAAGGTGATTGGAAGAAGATTTAGGGGCGATGTCAGAGGTCAGTTCTTTACACAGCGCGATAGGTGCATGGAGTACACTGCTAGTGGTCGTGGTAGAGTCAGATACATTAGTGACTCTTGGATAGGCACATGGATGATAATACAATGAAGGGTATGTAGGTTAGTTTGATCTTAGAGTTAAATAAAAGATTGGCACAACATCGAGGGCCGAAGGGCCTGTACTGTTCTGTGTTCTCATGCACAGTCACTGGATGTAGTACTATGTTAAATAATAACTCAGAAATTGAGTGGAGTACTTACATAATAACTCACTGTCTGTAACAGTATAATAATGCAGTTACTGTGTGGAATACTGTGTGTATCACATCATAACTCACTCCCTGAGTGTAACGCCATTACATTTTGGGCGGCAGGGTGGCTCAGTGGGTAGCACCACTGCCTCGCAATGCCAGGGACCTGGGTTCAATTCCAGCCTCGGGCGATTGTCTGTGTGGAGTTTGCATATTCTCCCTGTGTCTGCGTGGGTTTCCTCTGGGTGCTCCAGTTTCCTCCCACAGTCCAAAGATGTGCAGGTTAGGGTGGATTGGCCATGGGTAATTGCCCCATAGTGTCCAGGCATGTGTAGCATAAGTGGGTTAGCCATGAGGAATGCAGAGTTACAGGGGTAGGTAGGGTGGGTCTTTCTGAGTGGGATCTTTTCAGAGGGTAGGTGTGGACTTGATGGGCCAAATGGCCTGTTTCCACACTGTAGGGATTCTATCTTATATATAAGAACACAGCAACGCTGTTATAGAATAGCACAGTAACTGTGTTATATAATAACTCACTGTTCTTGTCTATAACACTATAATAATGCAGTTATTGTGTGGAATACTGTATATTATCACATCACTCTCTGGGTGTCACACTGTTATATGACAGTTACTGAATGGAGTATTCCTGTATATATTATAAAGGAACTCACCGTCACTGGGTATAAGACTATTACATAACACTGTTATTAGGATGGCATTAGTTTGCAATAACACTAACTTGGTGTGTTTATATATGTTCCTATATGTATTCAAATGATCTGATTCCCTATATTTTGGAGTCATAGAGATATGCAGCACTGATACAGACCCTCCAGTCCATGCCGACCAGATATCCCAAGCTAACCTAGTCCCACCTGCCAGCACCCAGCCCATATCCCTCCAAACCCTTCCTATTCATATATCCATCCAGATGCCTTTTAAATGTTGCAATTGGACCAGCCTCCACCACTTCCTCTGGCAGCTCATTCCATACACGTACCATCCTCTGCGTGAAAAAATTGCCCCTTAGGTCTCTTTTATATCTTTCCCCTCTCATAATAAATCTAAGCCCTCCCCCAGCCCAGGGAAGAAACTTTGTCTATTTACCCTATCCATGCCCCCTCATGATTTTATAAGCCTCTGTAAGGTCATCCCTCAGCCTCCGACACTCCAGGGAAAACAGCCCCAGCCTGTTCAGCTTCTCCCTGTAGCTCAGATCCTCCAACCCTGGCAACATCCTTGTCAATCTTTTCTGAACCCTTTCAAGTTTCACAGCATCTTTCCGATAGGAAGGAGACTGGCCATAACACTGTTCCACTTGTTGGGTGTAACTTAGGATCCAGAGTAAACTGTTCTGCCTTATTAGGCTGCTCCATCATTCAGTAAGATACCTGTTGATCAGGTTGTGATCTCAACTGCACCTTGCTGTCTGCTGAGAGATTGGGCTCCTGCTTATCCACTACTGAAGCCCTCACCTATGCCTTTGTTGCCTAAAGAATTGATGATTTCAGCACAGCCCAGGCTTGGTTTTCACACTCCGACCTCCAGACCTCAGCTGTTGTAACTTTCACCCAGAGCTATCTAACCATTACCGCTGTGAAGACACTGAGTTAGGCAGCACCTCGATTTTAAAAATTCACAACCCAGTTTTCAGTCAACAAAAGCCATGCCTTCTAACTGTCTCCTACAACCCACCCCCAATCTCTGTCACCCCCTCCAGCCCCGACACCCCCTCCCTATCTCTGTCACTCCCTCCAGCCCCCTACACCCCCTCCCTATCTCTGTCACTCCCTCCGATCCCTGCTACCTTTACGATCCCCACGCCCCTTCAATTCCAGCACCTTACCTGGTCTTCCAATTACCATTGGTAGGCTGGCCTTCAGCTGTGTGTGTGTGTGTGGGGGGGGGGGTTTAAACAAGTTTTAGGAATTTCCTCTTGTACAACGACAACCACAGGCTTGGTTCCCCGGCTGTAGATTCCCCCCCCCCCCCCCCCCCCCACTACTAACCAGGGGAGACGTCTTAAATGGATTGACCCTGTCAAGTTTCACTGCGGTCACATCTCATTCTTAAACTCCAGGGAGTCAGAGGCTGCAATCGCCCACTCTCTCTCCATAGGACGGTCCCAGTATCCTGGGGATATGTCTGGTGAGCCCTCACTGCTCTCCCTCTATGACAATAATATCCTTCCTGAGATAAGGAGACCAGAACTGTGCGCACAGTACTCCAGGTGTGATCGAACCAAGCTCCCAGACAATCGAAGCAAGACCTCAGGACTCCTGTACTCGAACCCTCTCACAATAAAGGCTAATGTTCCAACAGGCTTCCTAATAGCTTGCTGCACCAGCATGTTGGCCTTCACTGACTTATCGACAAGGACACCTGAGTCTCCTTGTACATTTACACTTTCCAACCTCTTGCCATTTAAAAAATATTCTGCCAAATTGAATAACCTCACAGATTTCCACATTGTGTTGAATCTGTCAGATTTGGACTTTACCAAAATTTTTCTGCAAATCCAAATATACCATGTCCACTGGCTTCCCCCTATCAAATTTTGTTAGTCACGTCTTCAAAACGAAAGCTCCCAGCATGTTTGTCAAATGCGATTTCCCCATTCGTGAATCCGTGTTGCTGTGATCTAGCTGGGTATTATTTATCCAAATTGCCCTCCTTTAAGATGTTCCTTCATTTCTACTGCTTCGAGTAGGCTTCTTGCTCCCTGTAATTATTTTAATGTGGCTCAGCATCAAATGTTGTTGATTGAACACTCCTTCCTTTTTTTGTTAATGAGACTAAAGGCGCTGTATAAAATGCAGGCTGTTGTTGTAAATCTCCCGTGTAGTGTAGAGTAGCGAGTTCTGTTAGTTACAGCCCTTTACCTAACAGAAGACTGTTACTGAACGTAAAAGTTTAATGAGTCAATACAGGCACACATCTTCACCTTTTTGAGTACAGTGTGGAATGGGAGCAGGATTTACTTAGGCCCAGTTATAAGGCACAAAATCAATTTGTCAGACCGTCAATCGGCCAGGCTCTGAGCTAATGCTGATTGCCGATGGAGTATGTTTTCAACAAAAAAACCACACAAACTTGCGGGGCCCAGCCGAGAATCTGATCTTGTGCACAACAACTTGAGTTCCAGGTTTTTGCAGAACCCAGTTTCGACCTTCAGTCGGACGTCTGTCTGTTGCTTGAAGAGCCGTCGGTTTAGGAGTCAGCAGGGTAACGGTCATGTCTTGTCTAAACCTGTGACGACACTGAGTTCCGGTCTGGGCAGGTAACAAAGATCCTGCCCTCCCAATCGGTGTTGGCTGGTGTAGCACGTTGGAAGGGCCGAAGGGCCTACCCCGCCTCTGTTTTCTCCCTCTCTGTGGTGCTGAAGGCACTGCCCCACCTGTTCCCCCAGAGAATTGTGAATGCAGCCCAGTCCATTACACAAACCAGCCTTCCTTCCATTGTCTCCATCTATACTTCCTGCTTAGGGAAAGCAGCCCGTGTCCACCAAAGACCCTTGTTATACGCTTTTCCACACTCGCCGTCCAGCAGAAGATATAAACGTTTGTGTATACGCACCGATTTAAGAACAGCGTCTACCCCGCTCTTACAAGACTGCTGAATGGACCTCTCACCAGCTGCAGCATTGTATTCCTCACTCTGTTCTGTTGCCCTTATGGTCTGTACTGTAATTGCCTGTACTGTGCACCAAACAATACTTTTCACTGTACCCAGGTACACGTGACAATCATAAATCAAAAGGATTGGGTTTATATTCCCCAGAGGAGAAAGTGAGGACCACAGATGCTGGAGGTTAGATTTGAGCGTGTGGTGTTGGAAAAGCGCAGCAGGCCAGGCAGCATCCGAACAGCAGGAGAGTCTGCATTTCGGACACTAGCCCTTTTCCAGCTCCACACTCTCAACTTTACGTTCCCCAGAGTTTAAACGTGATGAGGTTGCACCCTCCGAACAGACTTGACAGGGTGTTCACCGGAGAGCGGGATGGTCACAGTCTGTGATAAAGGGGTTAGCCACTCGGCACGGTGATGACAAAACATTTCCACGCTCCCAGGGTTGAGAAACTTGAGAATTCTTACAGCCAGGGAGCTGTGCACACTCAGTTGTTGAGTATGTCCGAAACCCCGAGGTGGGGCAGATTTTGATGACCATGCTTTTGTGGGGGGGGGTTGACGAATATGCCCTGATAGCGGTAAAGGGCAGAGGGTCAATGGGCAGAATGCTTTCTTCCTGTGATGTTCACACTGTTACTCGGTTGTACTGCTGACAGTCTCAGTTCAACAGGCTGTTGTGTTCGGGATCATTGGCTCGATCAATCCAATGAGCTCGCAAATAATCAGTCACGCTGAACAGTTGGTTGCAGGGCAGGTCTTGGCTCTGGTACTGGGCCCAGTCTGTGTCTTTAAGGGGGTGGTTGGGTCTGTCTATCATGAGGGTACCTGCCCTGCTGTCCCTGCCAACCTGTGGCCTGGCGTTGCGGCCTGTCTCTGCTGTGGGTAAAGTCAGGTGGATGTTTCCTGTGATCTGTGAGAGGTGCCCGTTCAGAAGCAGGGTCTGTCAGCTGCTGGATTCCCAGGGAATAGTGGGGGTGCAGTACTGGGTGGGAACAGGTCTCTCACTGTATAACACTGGGGTACAGTACTGGTGGGGACAGGTCTGTCACTGTATAACACTGGCGTACAGTACTGGTGGGGACAAGTCTGTCACTGTATAACACTGGGGTACAGTACT
>NC_057760.1:2372657-2376963 GCF_004010195.1 Chiloscyllium plagiosum | reverse complement strand
TGGGGTATGGTACTTGGGGGGGGGGGGGGGGGGGGGGTGGGGGGGGGGGGTGGGCAGGTTTGTTGCTGTGTAACACCGGGGTATGGAAACTGATTGTGCCAAATGTTTTGTTTCTGTAAATTAACCCCTGTGTTGTGACGATGCAAGCTTGTACTTAGTGCAGTGAACCCCCCCTGAATGTAATAGGGGTCTTTCATTCTTCCTGTGCATGCTGGGACTGTGCTCTTGCTATTATCTGGCTTCTGATCTCCATTTGTAAAATAGGGAGATTATCGAAGGGTTAGTTGGAGCACAGGTGACACTCCTAACACAAATAAGGACAGGAGGCAGCCAGTCACCCTATCGTGCCTGTGATTGCTTTACTCCTGAAAATTGAAATGATGTTGAAAGATGTCAAGAGGACTATTCCCTATTCTGCAGAAATGGGAGGAAAAGGACTCTAGTGAAAGGCACTCTAATGGTTTTGATAAAGCTAGCAACAGATGTAAAACCCAGTGAAATCCTTGTGTTCTTTAAGCTGAAGGTAATGCTCTCTCTGTATTGACCCCATTAAACACTCCGAGGACAGGGACAGCACTGGGCTGAATACAAAGTCAAGCTCCCTCTACACTCTTTTTTTCCCCCCCCCACAACCCCACCAAACATTCCCAGGACAGGGACAGAATGATATAGAGTAAAGCTCCCTCTACACCATCTTCACGTCACACAGACCTGAAAGCGGGTGGTAATGGAGGGTTGATTTTTTTCAGTCTGAAAGCCTGTGCCTACCAGTGTTCCTCAGGGATGGGTGCTGGGTCCACTGTTGTTTGTCATTTATATAAATGATTTTGATGGTTAGAAAGCTTGCAGATGACACCAAATTGGTGGTAGAGGGGACAGTGAGGAAGGTTGTCTAAGATTGCAAAGGGATCTTGATCAGTTGGGCCAAGGAATGGCGGATGGAGTTTAATTTAGATAAATACAAGGTGTTGCATTTTGTTAATACGAACAAGGACAGGACTCGCACATTTAATGGTGGGCCCCTGGGGAGTATTGCGGAGTAGAGAGGCCGAGAGGTTCAGGCCTGTTGTTTGCCGTAAGTTGCGCTACAGGTGGTTAAGAAGGCGTTTGGCATATATGCCTTCATTGCTCAGACCACTGAGTGTTGAAGTTGGGATGTCATGTTGAGATTGTACAGGATGCTGATGAGACCTCTTCTGGAGGCATCTGGCCAAACACTGGCAAATGGGGCTAATTTAATTTGGGAAACTTACTCAGCGTGTACGAGTTCGACTGAAGGGTCTGTTTCCGTACTGTACAATTCTGACAGGGTGAGCATGGGGTTAGGTATAGAGTTTAAAACTGATGATACAAGTCAGGTTGTGCAAAGCTCAGTGTTTATGCCATCATTTTCTCCTTTTCGAATCTGGTTGCTAATGGTTTGGATTTCGGGTGGGACATTGCTAACACACAGAAATTATTCCCAAAGCCTATTGCATGCTCAGTCCCTGACTCCCAGCGATGAGGAGAGACACTCTTGTGGTTGTGTCAAGGGTGAGGACGCTATGTCACGACAAGGCCTTGTCTGGAGCTGGGGTTTTGGCATGTAAACCACACCTGTACCCTGCAATTAAATAACAGCTCATTGTTGGCGCTGCGAGTTGTAACACTGGTAACTTGAATTCCCATGTCACCACCTTAGTCAATAGGGATTATTTTTTTTCAGAATCTCTCTAATGAAAACAGGATGAGTCAGTAGCATACCTAGTTCCCGGTCCACATTTGGAATTACGCAGGAACTGGAAGAAGTATTTCCACTACCGCCTCAGCTCTTTGACCAGGGGAGGCCATTCAGCCTGCGTCTTGTGCTTATTACGCAGGGATAGTATGAAACCATCCAGCTCCCACAGGAACAGGAGAAGACTGTTCAGCCCCATCTCATGCCATTCATCCAGTTGAGCGTATTACATAGGATTGGGAGGAGTCCCTGTGCTGGGGTGCATTGCATGGGAACAGCAGGAGGCTGTTCAGCCCATCTCTGATGTAAAGTTTGCAATGGAATCCATTCCTAATTACTACCTTGTGACCTTACTCTTGGTGCCAGTGAGGGCAAGGTCAGATCCTTGACCTATTCATTCATTGGCCAGGCTGACATTTATTACCCGTCCCTCATTGCCCAGTTAAGTGCCAGCACAAGTAAGGATGACCGTTTGCTTCCCCCTCAAGCCAGATGGCATTTTCCTGAGAATTGATTCATGGTCATCATTAGATGCCTAATATTTCTTGAATGCAAATCCCGTGACAGGATTGAAATCCGGGTCCCCAGAACGTTATCAGAGTCTCTGGATTAATAGTCTGGCACTGGCCATCAGCTCCCCAGTGACAGCTGCCATGTTTTCCCTTTGTAAAAGCCCGTGATGGGTTCAGACTTGTGCCTGTGGTGGTGGTGCTCTCTCGTCCTCAGGACCTTGTCCTGCTGGCGGTTTGTTGGAAGCACTGTTCCTTGAGTGACATCCCAGCTCGGCGAGGCATTGTGCCGAGTCCAAGGCGACACCCTTCGCTCGGCCTGGGCAGTGGTGAGGAGCAGGCATTGAACTTTCCCATGTGGCACGTTTTAACCCTTGCTTCACCAGTGGGGAGAGAATGGCTTCTGCCTGTATCTGCCTCCCTCCGTCCAGTCGATCTGAGCTTGGTGTCTTAAGACATGGGCGGGGATGTGAAGGGTGGTCTTAATTTGGCAAGAGTCATACAGCACGGAAACGGACCCTTCGGCCCAACCAGTCCATGCTGACCATAATCCCAAACTAACCCAGTCCCACCTACCGACCTGCCTGCATTTGGCCTATATCTCTCCAAACCATTCTTATCCATGAACCTCTCCAAATGTCTTTTAAACATTGTAATTGTACCTGCATCCACCACTTCCTGAAGATGTTTGTTCCACATACGAACCCCTCCGTATGTTTGAAAAAAAAGCCCCCCCCCCCATTTTTAAAAATCTTTCTCCTCTCTCATTTAAAAAGTTACCCCTTAGTCTTGAACTCCCCTACCCTAGGGAAAAGGCACCTGCTATTAATCCTATCCATGCCTGTTATGATTTTATAAACCTCTATAAGGTCACCTCAAACTCCAGTGGGGAAATGTCCCGGTCTCTCCTCATAATTCAAACCTCCATTCCCTGCAACATCCTGATAAATCTGAATCTCTGTCCATGAGCCTTTGCATTCCCCCCCCCCCCCCCCCCCTGCCCTCCGCAGGAGCATTACATCTTCAGCTCTGCATGTTTTATTTTCCCCAAATACTCGGGGTTCAGACAGAGGCCTTTCGGCCCATTGTCCCTGTGCCTGAACCCTGCTGTTCAGTGACTGCTGCTTGCTTTCCCTTGCTGGAGTAAATGGGGGTAGGGCTGGGGGGTTGCTGGTCAGGTGAGGATTCATCGTTGTGCTGACTGTACGTTCCGTATTTCTGTTTTTCAGGAATCCTATCCCTCGGTGCCTCCCATATGGTTTGTGGAGTCAGATGACCCAAACCTAGCCGCAGTGCTGGAGCGTCTGACTGACATTAAGAAAAGTAGCACTCTGGTGAGTCTGCGGTGGGGGAGGGGGGGGGGAAAGAGGGGGCGTGCTATTTGTTTACTGGAGACCTCCCACAACATCCCTCCCCTAGCCCTAGCTTCACAACACCGATTCCGACAAGAAAGGGACAGGCAGTCGTTAGGGCTGGACCTGACTACTACAACAAAAGAAAAATCCTTCCTGGGATACAGGCATCGCTGGTTATGCCAGCATTTATTGTTCAGCAGTAACAGCCCAAAGGGGAGTAACCACATCACTATCCTCATCAAACACTCCCAGGACAGGGACAGCAGAGGGTTAGATACAGAGTAAAGCTCTCTCTACACTGTCCCCCCCATCAAACACTCCCAGGGACAGGGACAGCACGGGGTTAGATACAGAGTAAACCTCTCTCTCTACACTGTCCCCTCCCCTCCTCCCCATGAAACACTCCCAGGGACAGGGACAGCAGGGGGTTAGATACAGAGTAGAGCTTCCTCTACACTGTCCCCTCATCAAACACTCCCAGGACAGGGACTGCACGGGGTTAGATACAGAGTAAAGCTCTCTCTCTACACTGTTTTCCTGCCCCCATCAATCACTCTCAGAAGAAGGACAGCACGTGTCTAATGTCTTGGGGACATGGGTTTGATACTCACTGCAGAGGCTGGTTAAACTTGAAATCAGTAAAACTCTGGAATTAAAAGCCCATCCTGTGTCCAGTGGCAATTGTCTTAATGTTCTTGAGGGAAGGGAATCTCCTGTGGCCTGGT
>NC_057760.1:2325157-2367657 GCF_004010195.1 Chiloscyllium plagiosum | reverse complement strand
GTGGACTTGTTGGGCCAAAGGGCCTGTTTCCATACTGTAGGAGAATCTAAGCTAACACTGCCCCCCCCCCTCCCAGTGAGGAGGCAGTCAGATCCCTGCACTCCCACCTCTGGCCTCTTATGCATTGCCCCGGTTCCCAGTGAGGGCCCTACCTCCAGGAGATCGCATGATCCAGAATTGTCTCCCTAAACCCCTCCCTCGCCCCCTCCCTCCTTGTTCGTCAGACCCAGCTTTTGGACCCCTGTCCCTAACATCTGCTCAAGTGATGCACTGAAACAAGCCTGACTTGGCTTCTGACAAGGTCCCTTACAGGTTTCCTGTACTGAGCATGCTACACAAGTCCAAGTTCTTGTCGGCAACGAGGGAGAGAAGTGGCCAGCAGGAGGCAGCAACAAAACAGCTCCGAACTGAAGAGAAATATGGCAATGTGAGGGAGGGGGGAGTGGAGTGTTGAATCATGATCATGTTGATAAAATTAAACGTTTTGTTGCTGACTTGTATACTGCTTGTTGTTCTTGCAGGGGGCAGTGTCAGGTTCTGTTCAGGCCACTGACCGACTAATGAAAGAGCTCCGGGATATTTACCGGTCAGAGAGTTTTAAAGCAGGTAAGGAGTTTCCATCGACTAAACTGTTTGTTGTGAGCCCAAGAGTTTGTCTTTAGGGTTACAGAGATGTACAGTATGGAAACAGACCAGTCCACACCAATCATATTCCCAAACTAAACTCATCCACCTGCCTGCGCTCGACCCATATCCCTCCAAACGTTTCCTGTTCATGGATTTATCCAAATGTCTTGTAAATGTTGTAACTATACCTGCATCTATTACTTCCTCTGGAACTTTGTTTCATACATAAACCACTCTGTGTAAAAATATTCTCCCTCACGTCCTCAAATCTTTCTCCTCTCTCTTTAAACAAAATGCCCTCTAGTTTTGAACTATCCCCTACCCGTGGGAAAAGACCCAAATCACTCATCTTATACATGCCCTCATGATTTTATAAACCTCTAAGGTCATCCCTCAAATTCCTACACTCGAGTGGAAAAATAAATCCCAGCCTATCCAGTCTATTTTTATATCTCAAACCTTCCATTCCTGGCAGCATCCTGGTAAATCTTTTCCGAACTCTCTCCAGTTTAATAAATTCCTTCTTGTAGCAGGATGATCAGAAGTGAGTATTCCCAAAGAGCACAGTACTCCAGAAGAGGCCTCACCAATGTCCTGGACGTGACGTCCCAGCTCCTAGAATAAGCGTACTAAATGCCGCTTTATCCACCCTGACTATCTGTGATGCAAACTTTAAAGAATTATGTACCTGAACCCCTAGGTGTGTGAGTTCTACAACACTACCCAGGGCCCTATCATTAACTGTGTAAGTGCTTGAACAATGAACATAGAACATTGCAGCGCAGTACAGGCCCATCAGCCCTCGATGTTGCACCGACCTGTGAAATTAATCTGATGGCCATCTAACCTACACCGGACATTATTATCTGTGTATGTCCAATGCTCATTTAAATGCCCTTAGCGTCAGTGAGTTTCCTACTGTTTCAGGCAGGCCATTCCACTCCCCTACTACTCTGAAGATATTACCGCTGATATCTGTCTTAAATCTATCACTCCTTAATTTAAAGCTATGTCCGCTCGTGTTAGCTTTCACCATCCAAGGAAAAACGCTTTTACTATCGACCCTGTCTAACCCTCTGATTATCTCATGCATCTCTATGAAGTTACCTCTCAACCATCTTCTCTTCAATGAAAACTGCCTCCGTTCCCTCAGCCTTTCCTCGTAAGACCTTCCTTCCTTCCATACCAGGCAACATCCTGGTAAATCTCCTCTGAACCCTTTCCAAAGCTTTCACACCCTTCCTATAATGCGGGGTGACCAGAACTGCATGCATTACTCCAGGTGTGGTCGCACCAGTGTCTTGTACAGCTCGAGCATGACCCCGTGGCTCCGAAACTCAATCCCCCGACCAATAAACGCCAACACACCGTATGCCTTCTTAACAACCTCATCAACCCGGGTGTCAACTTCCAGGGATTTGTGCACCTGGACACCGAGGTCTCTGTTCATCTACACTGCCAAGAGTTTTATCATTAGCCCAGTACTCTGCATTCCTGTTACTCCTTCCAAAGTGAACTAGCGCTCACTTTTCCACATTAAACTGCATAATCTGTCCTTGTTTATGTTACCAAAATGCAACGCCTTGCACTTATCCAAATTAAATTCCATCTGCCCCTCCTCAGCCTATTGACCCAATTGATCAAGATCTCTTTGTAATCTTAGATGACCACCTTCATTGTCCACCGCTGTACCACCAATTTAGGTGTCATCTGCAATACAGGAGTTTGCAACAAAAATTATTCAAAGGATGTGGGGTCACTGCCTGTGCTAGTTTTTATTCCCTGTCTCTGACTGTCCCTTGCGAAGGTGGTGGTGAGCTGCCGCCTTGAACTGCTGCAGTTTATATGGTGTAGGAACTTCCACAGTGTTGTTAGGGAGGAAATTCCTGTATTTTGACCCAGTGGTACCTGAAGGAACAGTGATATATTCCCCAGAGTGGCATCAAGGGCAATTTGCAGGGACTGCTTCTCCCACATACGCACTGCCTTTGTCTTTCTTTCAGTTACCATGCTCAAAAGGCTCAGCACCATCCAGGACAAAGCAGCCAACATCACTGGCACCGCATCCACGCCCTCCACCACTCAGTCGCAGCAGTGTGCCTGTCTACAAGGTGCACTGCAGTGACTCCTTTCAGACAGCATCTTCCAAACCTTATGACCACTATCATCTAGAAGGCCACGCAGACTCATCGTCCTGACTTGGCAATACATCGCCATTCCTTCAATGTCACTCGGTCAAAATCCTGAAACTCCTATCTGTATATAGGGACAATTGGAGATGGGCAATAAATACTGGCCCAGCCAGCTATACTCTCAATCCTTGAATGCATTTTTAAAAAAAAAAGACTCTGTGCACCCCTTTCCAAGTTGCTAAGTACCATTCGCCACACCCCCAAGCTCCTTTTGGTGTGGAGTGAATGAATGCAGTTCCTCATGCTGTGGAATGGTGTGCAAACTCGATGGGCTGAATGGCCTGCTTTTACACTGTGTAGGGATTCTATAAAATGTGTCCCACAATCAACGTGTCTCTCTCAGTGGGAACTTACTGTGCTCAAATCGCTTCTCAGTCCAAGACAGTGACAACACTTGAAATATATTTCATTGGTAGGCACCATTTTAAAATTCCCTGAGGTGCTTTAGGCACAGTCACACCAATGGCACTGTCCCCAAGGGGCCCAGGCTAATGCTGTGGGGACACCGTCATGGCAGCTGGTGGAATTTAAAGTGAATTATTTTTTCTTAAAAAGAAACTGGAATTATAAAAGGAGTGTGTGGGAGGAGAAAAACCACCCTCCTGAAATGAAGTCTGCTGTGGTGGGATTTGAACCGGTGACCCACAGAGCATTAGCCTGCACCCCTGGGAACATTCTGGCAGATGTGAGAGGAGAGAGGTTTTTGAAAAAGACATGAGGGGCAGATTTTGTTTTACACAGAGGATGGTTCCTGTGTGGCATGAACTTTCTGAGAAAATGGTGGACGTGGACGCGGTTACAACGTTTTTAAAAAAAAAAAACTTGGAATAGGAAAGGTTTGGAGGGATATCGGCCAGGAGCAGGCAGGTGGGACTAGAGTCATCGAGATGTACAGCACAGAAACAGACCCTTCGGTCCGACTTGTTCACGGCAACCAGAGATCCTAACCTAATCTAGTCCCATTTGCCAGCACTTGGCCCATATCCCTCTAAACCCTTCCTATTCATATACCCATCCAGATGCCTTTTAAATGCTGTAATTGTACCAGCCCCCACCACTACCTCTGCCAGCTCATTCCATACACACACCACCCTCTATGTGGAAAACGTTCCCTTAGGTCCCTTTTTTTATATCTTTCTCCTCTCACCCTAAACCTATGACCTCTAGTTCTGATTTGCCCCACCCCAGGGAAAAGCCTATTTACCCTATCTATTCCCCTCATGATTTTATAAACCTCCATAAGACCAGTTTAGTTTGGGCACATGGTCATCATGGACTGATTGGTCAGGAGGGTCTGTTTCTGTGCTGTATTATTGTATGACTCTGTGACTGCAGATCCACAGTCTCAATGGTCAAGCGTTCAAGGCATTATGAAGGTGTACTGTACCTTTTAAGAGAGTTGAAAAGCTAGCAAGGACTGACAAAGCACAGAGTCCTGAATAAGGGAGCAATGTAACACTTGGGTCAAGACAAATAGCAGCAACTGGGTTGCCATGAAAGGAAAACAAATTCAAATTCGGCCAATCAGTTTAAATTATGACCCAAGATACCAAAATCCAATCAAATTTGAATTTAGTATTTCGATAATATTAAAACCAGTGAAAGGATCCAATGTTTTGGGGTATAAAACAGGACATTTTGAGCAGTTAAGGGGAGAACTGCCAAAGACCAACAAATGTAGACTGTTAGCTTCAAGAGCTCTCTGAAAGGTAGTTGTCTGTGGGCAGAGTGCAGCAGAACACTGAGGCTGACCTGGAGAGAATCTCCCGAGGAGAATCTGCAAAACTGACTGGGTTTGAAACATGATTATTTTCTTCTTCTTGTAAATCTTAAATTGGGATATTTTATCGGACTAGTATTGTAGAGTCGGAGGTAAAAGATAGGTTTAAGAGAAAGGAATTGTAAATAGTTGTTTGCTTTAATATTCTCTGTTGGACTTGAATAAAGTTGTTAATTTTTACTTTAAATAGTGACCTCTAGGATAGTTCTTTGCCTCTGTAATTTTAACAGATTACACCATGGGGTGAATCTTTTCTGTATTGATGGTTTAAATTAGCAAAGGGGTTTACCCCATGTCGTAACAAAGGGCATTTAGGGTTGGGCACTAAACTCTGGCCACGTGGTTAGACAAAAGTAATTAGAAGTGGAAGGGGTCAGCTGCGGACAGGATTGATATAATAATCATCCCGCTGCTATCTAAACAGGCATTGCTAATAGGGAGTAGCCATTACTTGTGAAGTCACAGGGTTAGAACTGGCATCTAAATAAATGCAGAAGATTAAAGAGTTTAGGGGTGGTGAGAGAGTCTGGCAGTTCACTGAAGACGAAAAGCTTTTTCACATTGAGACCACCCCTTTGACCAAGCACGGAGGTGACGTAGTGGATAAATGGTTACCACTGCTGGCTTACAGCACCAGGAACCTGGGTTCGATTACAGGCCTTTGGTGACTGCCTGTGTGGAGTTTGCACATTCTTCCCCCACCCATGTCTGTATGGGTTTCTTCCGGGTGCTCCGGTTTCCTCCTGCAGTCCAAAGATGTGCAGGTTAGGGTGGATTGGCCATGCTGAAATTGCCCAGGAATGTGCAGGCTAGGTTGGGAGTAAGTCTGCATTAGATGTTCTTTGGCGGGTCAGTGTGGACTCAGTGGGTCGAATGGCCTGCTTCCCACACTGTAGGGATTGTATGAAAGTGTGCTGATTGACTTGTCTCTCTGGTCAATAGGAAACTATGCAGTTGAACTCGTTAATGACAGTCTATACGACTGGAACGTAAAGATTCTCAAGTAAGTGACTCTCTGTGAGTGGTTCTATTTTGCGATTATGAGGTAATTCATGTCCCGTTTACACTGAAGAGAGGGGTAATGGTAATAGCTGAGCTTTGCAACATTAAAAAAGGCCTTTTGCGTCACTGTATCGCTGCCTGCCGGTTGTCAAGCATCTATACATTATTGTCTCAATATTCAGCAATTGCCCCAAGGCTATTTCAAGTTAATTCTTAAATATTGTGATGAATCCAGCCTCTTCCACCCTTTTCAGGCATGTGTCCCAGATACCACTGCCCTCTTCATCCTCTTTAAACTTTCAGCCCCTTTGTTTACCTTAAATCTATGCCCAATGCTGACTGACCGCTCTGCTAAGGGGGAGAAGGTCCTCAGGGTCCTATTCACCTCAGTCGAGTGTCCCCTCCCCCCCTCCGTGTTCACTGTGCAATCTCTGTCATGGCTGAAACACTCCAACCCCAGGCAACATCCTGAGGTACCTCCATGATCCCACACTCTCACCCATTCACACCCTCTCCTTTTCCTGTCCTCTCATCTTGGTCATGTGACCCACATAGGAGCAGAAGTGGGAGTCACCAGCCCATCAAGTCTGAGATCATCCTCGGCGCCATTCTCCAGCCTTACCCCTCCCCCATAACCTCGGACGCTGCCTGACCTGCTGTGCTTTTCCAGCACCACTCTCATCTAGACTCTGATTTCCAGCATCTGCAGTCCTCACTTTTGCCTCCCCCATAACCCTCAATTTCACCGCTTGCTGATTTAAAAACATCTCTGCCTCAAATATACTGAATGACCCAGCCTTGATAGCCCTCTGCAATGAAGAATTCCACAGACTCACTCCCCTTCGAGAGAAGGGGTTCCTCTTCATCTCCGTCTTCAATAGACGACCTCTGATTCTATTCGGATTGGCTTCGTTGTTAAGCTCAACAAGATTGGCCGGTGCTGGGATGTTGGGGACCAAGGGGGGTGAACTGAAAATGGTATGGGGTCGCATTGTAAAGATCAAAAGAGATCTTGTCAAGCTTTGTTGAGATACCCGAGAATGAGAGGGCTGTCCTGTCAGAGTGGACTTGTATTCTCTTTAAGTTTGGAAGAGAGAGATGGTCTCTTAGAAACGTGCAAGATTCTGAAAGTGTTTGACGCAGAAGCCGGGAGCTGGTTAGCAATCCACCTCCCTACGGGAGGGTAAGGGGCTGGGTAATCACTAACTGAGGCAAGGAGGAATGTCCTCACTGGGAGGGTGGGGAATCTTTGGAATTGTCTCCCCCAGACGGCTGCAGCAGCTCAGTATGTCCAAAAGGACAGAGGGACAGGGAAAGTAGCCAGCATCTAAGTCCACTGTGTTTGAGCTTCGGTAGGCTGTAACTGTAGTGGGGAGTGGGCATTATGGTAGCAACTGAGGATTGTAAAGGCTGCCCTCCTAGTCTCCTTGACTAACATTTTGCTGTTTTGCTTGTAGAGTTGATCAAGACAGCGCTTTGCATAATGACCTCCAGATCCTTCACGAGAAAGAAGGCATCGACTTTATTTTGTTAAATTTCTCTTTTAAAGTGAGTACCGGGAAGGGGGCTGCTAGCGAGGGAGCTGCAGGCTGACAGGACTAGGGAGAGCTGTGGGAGGGCACAGAGAGGGGGACAACACAGGGTATTGGTGTGGGTTTGTCCATGATTTTGGTGGGGGGGGGGGGGGGTGGGGGGAGTGTACACTGGGCTGTGGGTTGGGTGAGAGACGGTCTACATGGGGTTGTGGGTGGAGACAGTCAGTGAAGGGGGAAGGAGTGGGAATTGGGAGTTATGAAATTAATATTCTTATTTTGAAATTGCAGTATGGACTCAGTATATGACTACTACTTTTTTGCCTCCTAGGATAATTTTCCTTTTGACCCACCCTTTGTAAGAGTCGTTTCTCCAGTTCTGAGTGGAGGGTGAGTAACAGCAGTTGCTGTTTTGTTTTTCTGTAAATCTCTGTTAGAAATTGAGTGTTCGATGAGCGATTAGTTCCAGTAGGAAATGGAGGCCACAAGCCACGTGATACTTTGCTGCTGCTCTGTCCTGCATTGTGAGGAATTGCCAGTCTCCAGTTCAGTCACACCACAAGCTGTCCAGCTTTCATAAGAAACCGTAGAGGGGTTTACAGCCCCTTGGGCCCACTCCGCAATTCAGTGAGATCGCGGTCAATCTTTCATTTCAACAACATCTTGTTTTTGTTCCCCTGCACTATCCCTGCATATTTTTGACATGTAGAAATCCAAAGTCTGTGTGAAGATTTGTAGCTCGGGTGCTCGTTGTTGTGGTTCTGTTCGCCGAGCTGGGAATTTGTGTTGCAGACGTTTCGTCCCCTGTCTAGGTGACATCCTCAGTGCTTGGGAGCCTCCTGTGAAGCGCTTCTGTGATGTTTCCTCCAGGTCCCAGTCGAATTCATGTTGCATGTCATCTGCGTGTGTAGCAACTAAGGATAGCTGGTCGTGTCGTTTCGTGGCTAGTTGGTGTTCATGGATGTGGATCGTTAGCTGTCTTCCTGTTTGTCCTATGTAGTGTTCAGACCTTGCATGGGATTTTGTACACTACATTGGTTTTGCTCATGGGTCCTTCGTTTTGGTGAGTTGTTGTCTGAGTGGCTGTTGGTTTGTGTGCTGTTGTGAGTCCTAGTGGTCACAGTAGTCTGGCTGTCAGTTCGGAAATGCTCTTGATGTATGGTAGTGTGGCTAGTCCTTTGGGTTGCGGCATGTCCTCATTCTCACAGAAGGCTCCCAATCACCTGAGGATGTCACCTAGACAGGGGACGAAACGTCTGCAACGCAAATTCCCAGCTCGGCGAACAGAACCACAACATGTAGAAATCCATTAACCTCCGTGTTTTGATCATCTTCAATGACTGACTGAACCTCCACAGCCCCTGTGAGAGAGAATTCCTCACCACTACCTGAGTGAAGAAATTCGTCCTCTTCTCCGTCCCTCATTCTGAGCACCTCCCCGCCCCCAAATAAAACAAACCAAAGGAAATATCCTGATGAGCCAAAACTGTACTCCGTTCTCCAGGTATAGTCTCACCAAGACTCTAATTATAGCAGTTGTATCTTCACTCCTGTCCTCACATCCTCTGTAATAAAGGATAACATCCCATTTACTTTCTTCGTGACTTGTTGTGCCTGTAAGTTACCTTTTCAGTGGCTCCCGAACAAGGGCACCCCAGCTGTTTCTGAAGTCCAGTACTTCCTAGCCTTCCTCTATTTAAGAAATACTTCTGTTTTCCAAATAAAGTGGATGATCTCCCATGGCTCCATATTGTATTCCATCTGCCAAATTTTTGTCTACTCTCGTAGCCTGTCCAAATCTCCTCAGTGTCTTTGCAACCCCTTACATCTCACTCCCGCCCAGCTTTGAGCCTTCTGCAAACTTTGGAAACATTGCATTTAATCTTGACGGCCAAATCATTGATATGAATTGTAAATAAATCCAATCCTTGGACGTCCCACTGCTCAAAGTTTACTCATTCAAGAATGATCCATTTATCCTATGCTTCTACTCTCTCTCCTTTTTAACCAGCTTTTAATTCAGGCTGTTATATCCCTCCCTCAGTCCCATGTGGTCTTAATTGTGTTCATAACCTTTTGTGTGGGACTTGACCAAAAGCTGCCTGAAAGTGTCCAAGTTTTCTCCTGTGCCCACTCTGATCCCAGCGGAAATTTTGTCTGTCAGGCCCTCCTATTTCTCAGAAATATTTCTGCAAACTTGAGCCAAGGTTGTGAACTCCCAAGAGTTCCAGATATAATCGAGGCGGGGGGGGGGGGGGGTGGAATTCACAACTTTAAAGTCAAGCAAAGAACTGTGGATACTGAAAATCTGAAACAATCCAAAAAAAAACCCCAGAAATTGCTGGAGAAACTCAGTGGGTCTGGCAGCATCTGTGGAGAGAGAGAGAGAGAGTGTTTAATGTTTAGAGTCCAGAATGCTTTCTTCAGGAATTTCAGAAGGATCGCTGGATTTGAAATGTTGACTCTCTGCTTTCTGTCTCCGTGAATGCTACCAGACCCGATGAGTTTCTCTAGTGATTTCTGGGGTTTTTTTTAGGTTGCTATACATGCATTGTCGGGGATGACGTTCAGTTAAAGCGTTGAACTAAAACTCATGTTCAGATGGATACTGAATTTCCCACAGGTCTAACAGAAGGGTTGAGAGAGGAGCTCTGATTGAGAATCCTGTGTTGGTTAGAGACAGGAAGGAAGAAGAACATGAGTCCCACTCTGAACACCTTGGAGACTTGTGGATTCTTGTGCAAGCTTCCAAACGCTAAAAGCAATGTACACAGGAGACAGTTCTGAAGGAAGTGATGGGACAGCCTTTAAGAGGGGGAGGTAAGGAGGCGGGGCCTGATTGACCTCCTAATTTGGATGTCAGCTTCAAGGCGGTTAATGAGTTTTGGGAGTAGGCAGTAGAATGGAGTAGAGGCTGCACTCTGATCAACCACAATCGTGCTGAGCAAGGGGGTGGGCTTGAGGGTCCCCCTTTCCAGTTCTGATTCTGCACTTCCTGCACAGTATCTCACCCCTCACTGACTTTTCCTTTTTCCACAGCTACGTCCTTGGAGGAGGTGCAATTTGCATGGAGCTCCTGACAAAACAGGTGAGCGAGATGCAGGCTATTCAACTGGGGAAACCCTTTGTGAGTCCCAACCGGTTCTGGCGGGATTCAGAATTCACCCCATCAGGTCTGTGCCATCCATTCAACTTGTTCAGGGCTCGTTCAGAGAGCCAGTACAGGCCTGTGTGACCATTCCGAATTGAAACAAAGTACTGCAATCCTGTACTATCAGGCACACCTCCACCCACCAATCCAATTACTCCTTCATAGAGTTCCTATGCTGTTCCTGTACTAAGAGGTAAGTTTGTTCCAACAAAGCGATTTGACAGGAAACCTGAGCATGCAGTTTGGGCACTGAAAGGGCAGATTGGCTCTGGAGGATATCGATGCCTTAATTAAAAGGCTTTCTTTAATGACTTTCACTTGAATCAATAAATCCAATCCCACTGGCCATCCTTGGAGTTGAACTCCCGCTGCGTTGTATCTCCAGTTAGAATGACCACGACTGCCTTTTTAATACCTCAGAGTACTGCATCCTGCAGGGCAATAGCTTCTGCCTGGTTAGGTCCAACAGCACCATCTCTGCCCTGGCCAGGCTGAGGGCTATCTGGCTGTGGTAGGCATCACAGTTCAGCCTAATCCTTTATCTACCTGATATGAAGGTGGGGGTGGGACTATGCTGGGAGCTTCAATTTGTCACGTGGGCTTGATGTGCTGCCCTGTCCTATTCTACAAGGGAGCAACTGAATTCGAAGAGACCCCCCCCCCCCCCCCCCCCCACGTGATTATTACCAGATCCCGAGTAAGGTTCAGTTCTCTCAAACTTGCGTGCAGAGTAGTGACCATGTCCTGTGATCTTCTTGTTCCACAGCACAGGAACCACTGTTTCTCTGCCTCCCCACTTCTCCAAGAGACTGTCTGTGTCTCTCTCTGACTTACACCAGACTAACCTCTTACGTTGTGTTTTTGTTTTGCCTATCAACGGTCCCTCTTTCCCTACCCCAGGGCTGGAGTAGTGCTTACTCAATCGAGTCTGTCATTATGCAGATTAGTGCAACGCTGGTGAAAGGAAAAGCAAGAATTCAGTTTGGAGCCAATAAGGTGAGCTGTGCTCGGATTGGGGGGGGCGGGGGGAAAGCCAGGTGACGTCCATTGTGTTTGGAGGGGTGGTGAGGTTTATGTCTGTCTGCTGTCTTCACAGTAATAAGGAATGTTAAGAGACTGAGTCTTTCATATCACAAGGTATTTACCCCCTCTATCCAGGCACTTCAAGCGAATTGAACAGCTAGCCATCCATAGAAATGGGGAGTAGGAATAGGCCATTCAGCCCTTTGAGCTCCATTACCCTTCAATAGGATCATGGCTGATCCTCTGTCTCACTGCCACATTCCTGTTTTCCCTCCATACCCCATACAAGAACAATACAACGCAGGAACAGGCCCTTCAGCCCTCCAAGCCTGCGCTGACACATTTATCTCTTCCATACTATAATTGTCTCCATCTACAGGATCCGTATCCCCTATTTCCGTCCTGTTCATGTATTTGTCCAGGTGCCTTTTTAAACACTGCTGTCGTGTCTGCATCCTCCGGTAACATGTTCCAAGCACTCACCCCCACTTTTGTGTGAAAACCTTGCCTCACACATCTCCCTCTCTTCCCACCACTCCTCCGCACCTCGACCCTGTGTCCCCTCATCTTTGACCCTGCCACCCATGGGGAAAAGCCTCATACTTCCCACTCTATCATTGCCATCCACGATCTTTTAAACTTCTATCAGGCTGTCCCCTCAACCTCCTGTGTTCCAGTGAAACCCAGTCTATCCAACCTTGCTTCATCACTAAAATCCCCCCATACCAGGCAGCATCCCGGTAAACCTTTTCTGTACCCTCTCTAAAGCATCCTCCTCCTTCTGGTAGTGTGGCGACCAGAACTGTACGCAATATTCCAAGTGTGGTCTAACTAAAGTTCGATAAAGCTGCAGCATAACTTGTCTACCCTTATGCTCAATGCTCCTTCCAATGAAGGCAAGCAATTATCATTTTTTTTTATATAATACTGATTTGGAGATACCAGAGTTGGACTGGGGTGTACAAAGTTTAAAAAATCACACAACACCAAGTTTTAGTCCAACAGGTTTATTTGGTATAATCACAACCACCTAATGAAGGAGCAGCGCTCCGAAAGCTAGTGCTTCCAATTAAACCTGGTGTTGTGTGATTTTTTAACTTTTTAAAATATCCAGCCTTCTGTGGTAGAGAATTACACCATGCTTATCTCCGTCCTAAACAGCCTACTGTGTCCCAAATCTGTGACTCCTGGTTCTAGCTGCTGTAGACTCGTGTGCCATGGAGTACGTTTCCTCCATAGTCCCGTGTGTGTGTGTGTGTGCTCTCCTTGCTTGTGGAGTCTCTATCCTTCCCATTTTCAGGACCCACGCCAGGGGCCTCAGAAACCCCAGGCTGTTATCATCATCTCAGTACCACAGCAACAACAGTTACTCAGCAGACAGTAGTACCCAGAGGGCATCGAAATGTCAGCGCAAGATGGTCTTTCAGATGATCAATTGAAACCATCTGCCCTCGAGTTGATTTTGGAGAGCCACTCATCAATATTCTGAAGAGCAGGCTAAGTTCTCCCTGGCACCAGTATTGAACCCCATGTCGCCAACAGATTACCAGCTTGTTATCAGTGTAGGATCTTGCTGTGTGAAAGTTAGCTCTTCGACAGTGACTAGTTTTTTTTTCAAAACAAAAAGCCTTGTTGGCTGTTAAGTGCAATAGGATATCCAGGGCTGTGAAAGGTGCTACAGCAATGCAGGTCTGTTTTTTTTTAACAAACCATAACCTCTGCTTTTTTTATTCTAGTCGCAATATAGCCTCACTCGGGCCCAGCAGTCCTACAAATCACTGGTTCAGATTCACGAGAAAAACGGTATGAATTACAGACAAATTGTAATCTAGGTCTACGCAGTTCAAACTCTGTCCTTTCCATACCCCCCTCATTTTGTTTTTCCTTTTTGAGGTTTCTGTGTACTCATGTACGTTTTTTGGCAAGGGATGGTGATGGTATTATCGCTAGACTGTTCATCCAGAGACCCAAGAATGTTCCGGGTTTGAATTTACCTTGGTACGTGGCAGAGTTTAAATTCAATTTTGGAAAAACAAAAAAATCTGGAATAGAGTCTGATGATGACCGTCAACCCATTGTCGATTGTTGGAAAAACCCGCCTGGTTCCCTAATGTCCTTTTTGACAAAGGAATCTGCTGTCCTTACCTGGTCTGGCCTACATGTGACTCCAGTCCCACAGCAACGTGGTTGATTCTGAACGGCCCTCTGGGCAATTAGGGACGAGCAGCAAGTGCTGGTCTAACCAGTGAGGGTAAAAAAAAAGATACGGGTCCTACAGCTGGCCATACCTCCCCCAACTTAACAGTTCAGAGTCCAGGAAAACCTTTGTGTCGGGAGGGTGTAGTTCACTGGAGCAGGCTTCACAGCACCTCTTAAATAAAAAACTCAATAGGGGTGTTGCTCGCTGGGCCAGCATTTATTGCACGTTGCTAGTTGCCCTTGAGAAGGCGGTTGTGGTGAGCTGCTGTATTGAACTGCTGTAGTCACCCCCATAGTCCTGTTTGGGACCTGGAAGGAACAGCAATGTATTTCCAAGTCAAGATTAGCTTGGAGGAGGATTTTTAGAGGTGGGGAGGATTGTTGATTTGAGTTGAACGTGTACCGAGGGACAGTGAAAAGCTTTGTCTTGTGAGCAATACAGGCAGATCACAGAGTGAAGTAGCACAGATAGTAAATAATAGGTCCCCAGCAGCAAAAACAAAATCACCAGGTCCAGGCGAATGTGAAGAGTTTGAGAGTCCACTCAGTATTCTAACAACAGCAGGGTAGAAACTGTTTCTAAACCGGCTGGTGCGTGTGTTCACGCTTCTGTACCTTCTCCCCGATGGTAGAGGTTGTAGAAAAACATTGCCAGGGTGGGATGGATCTTTGAGAATGCTGGCGGCCTTTCCCTGACAGTGGGCCTGGGAGATGGATTCTATAGATGGGAGGTTGGCCTTTGTGATTGTCCGGGCCGAGTTCACCACTCTCTGTAACCGTCTCCGATCTTGAATGGTACAGTTGCCATACCAGGTAGTGATACATCCAGACAGAATGCTCTCGATGCCGTACCTATAAAAGTTGGCGAGGGTATTCACCGTCATGCCAAATTTCCTCAGCTGCCTGAGGAAGAAGAGACGTTGTTGGGTCTTTGTAACCAGTGCGTCCACATGGAGAGTCCAAGAAAGCTTGTTGTGGATGATCACTCCCAGGAGCTTGACACTCTCCACTCATTACACCTCTGTGCTGTTAATGTGTAGGGGGGCATGAGTAACATCCTGCCGAAAGTCAATAATGGGTTCTTTGGTTTTGCCAGCATTGAGAGCTAGGTTGTTCTCAGTGCACCATTTTTCCAGGTCTTCCACCTCCCGTCTGCAGTCTGTTTCGTCGCCATCTGAGATTCGTCAGACTATGGTGGTGTCATCAGTGAACTTGTAAATGGCATTAGTCTGGTATTTGGTGACGCAGTCAGAGGTATACAGTGAGTGCAGTAGGGGGCTGAGTACACACCCCTGGGGGGCTCCAGTCCTGCGTGTTAATGAGGATGAAATATTGTCCCCAACCTTCACTGATTGTGGCCTGTAGTCAGGAAACTGAGGATCCAGTTGCAGAGGGTGGGGCTTAGTCCGTATGGGCGGCACGGTGGCACAGTGGTTAGCACTGCTGCCTCACAGCGCCAGAGACCCGGGTTCAGTTCCCGCCTCAGGCGACTGACTGTGTGGAGTTTGCATATTCTCCCCGTGTCTGCGTGGGTTTCTTCCGGGTGCTCCGGTTTCCTCCCACAGTCCAAAGATGTGCAGGTCAGGTGAATTGGCCATGCTAAATTGTCCGTAGTGTTAGGTAAGGGGTAAATGTAGGGGTATGGGTGAGTTGCGCTTCGGCGGGTCGGTGTGGACTTGTTGGGCCGAAGGGCCTGTTTTCACACTGTAATCTAATCTAAAAAATCTATCACTAAGTTTAGTAATCAGTCTCTAGGGGAATGTTCCTGTGTATCTGCTGCCGTTGTCCTTTAGGGGTTAGCAGTCATGGGTTTGGAAGATGGTGAATTCCTGCAGTGCCTCTTTAGATGGTACACACTACTACCAATGAGCACTGAGTGGAGAGAGTGAATGTTCAAGCTGGTACATTGGGATACCAATCAAGTAAGCTGTTTTGTCCTGCAGCTCGGCACCGCTGTCCTTAAATTGTACCTCGTTAAAGGTGGGCAGGATCTGGGGAGACTGGAGGGGAGTTACTCGCTGCAGTATTCCCATCTCTGACCTGCTCTTGAAGCCACTGTATTTATATGGCTAGTCCTGTTTAAGTCAGTGGTAACCTCCAAGATGTTGATAGTGGGAAGGTTCAGGGGGTAATTCATGTGACTGTCAAGGAGTGATGGTTAGGTTCTCACTTGTTGGAGCTGATCATTGTCTGGCACTTCCCTGGTATGAATCTTCTTGGTTACTGTCTGGACCCTGCTCCATTTGGTCATGGACTGCTCCAGTAACTAGTAAGTTGCAAATGATGAAGAACACCCCCACTCCTGACCTTATGATGGAGGAAAGGTCGTTGCTGAGACAGGTGAAGATTGTTTGTTTTAGGACACTACTTCAAGGAACTCTTGCAGAGATGTCCTGGAGCTGAGATGACTGACGTCGAACAAGTGCAATCATCTCCCTTTATTGTTCGGAATGAATGCCCTGATTTCCATTGATTCCAGTTTTGATAATGCAGCTTTGATGACACACTCGGTTGAATGCAGCCTTGATGTCAAGGGCTGTCACTCTCACCTCACCTTTGGAACTCATCTCTCTTTTCCATCTTTGAACCAAGGTTGTAATGAAGTCAGGTGAATAGTGGTCCTTGGTGATTCCCAGTTTGAATTCTATTGCTAAGTCAATGCTGTTTGGTAGCACTGCTGGTGACGCCTCCCCTTACTTTGATAATCGAGTGTAGACTGGGGCAGTAATTGATAGGTTGAATTTGTCTTGGCTTTGTGTGTACAGGACATAACCAAGCAGCTATCTACTATTTCAAGCAGATGGCAGTGTGGTTGGTGTACTGAAACAGCTTGGCTAGGGGTGTGACAAGTTCTTGTGCACGAATCTTCAGTTTTATTGGAGGAGTCTTTGCCCTATCAGATGTCTTCAGCCATTACTTGATATCGATTGGCTGAAGACTGGCACCTGTGATGCTAGGGACTTTGGAAGGAGGCTGAGATGGATCATCCACTCGCCGCTTCTGGTACAAATGCTTCAGCCTTATCTTTTGCAATATTGCGCTAGCCTTCCCCTCATAGAGGTACTTGTGAACTGCCTCCTCCAGTGAGTTGTTTAACTGTTCACCAGCATTCACAACTGGACATAGCATGACTGCAGTTTGGATCTGATATGCAGTTTGTGGAATTGCTTTGTTCACTAGCAATTGCTGCTTATGCTTTTTCATGCCTTTCGTCCTGTGTTGTAACATCACCAGGTTGACACTTCATTTTTGGCTAAGCCTGCTGCTGTTCCTGACGTGTCCTCTGAACTCTCCGCTGAACCAGGGTTAATTTCCCAACTTGATGGTAGTGGCTGAGTGGAGCTTATGCCAGGTTGAGAGATTGCAGGTTATGTTGGAGTACAATTCAGGTTGTTGAGGGCCCTGCACTGCTGCGTGGATCCCAGTCTGGAGTTGCTCCATCTGTTGGAGATCTGTGCCATTTAGGATGGCGATGGTGCTACGCGTGGAGGGTTTTCTCAATATGAACTTTGTCTCCACAATGGCAGTGTGCAGTGGCCACCCCAATGATGCATCTGCGGGAAGCAGCTCAGCAAGAATGAGGTCAGTTAATGTTTTTCCATTTTATTGGTTCCCCCAGCACCTAGCGTATCAGCTGTTGCTGAGCCACTCTTGATGGTGGACACTGAGGCCCCCCCCCCACCCACAGTATGTTCTTTGCCCTTGAGACCCTCCATGCTTCCTCCAAGCATTATTTGACATGAACAACATGAAGAAGCAGATACCCAGGGACAGTGACAGTATGGCTGGGGCATTGTAAGATATGATGCCATGGGTTTCAGGCTCACCTCTGGAATTCAACTCTTTTCTCCATCTTTGAACCAAGGCTGTAATGAGGTTAGGAGCTCAGTGGTCCTGACCAGACCCAAACTGGGAATCGATGAACAGGTTATTGCCAAGTCAGCGTTGCTTGATAGCACTGCTGGTGACGTCTCCCCTTACTTAGATAATAGAGTGTAGACTGGACATGTCGGGCTTCACTGGTGTGTCGGATTGTTCTTCCAGTTGTGCACCAGCTCCCGGATGTTAATAAGACCTGAAGGGCTGAATTGGCCATTGTCATCGGTGCCTCAGTCAATGCGAAGTGCTCTGTCAGGTTTCAACCCTTTTGTGTTTGACTTTGTAGTAGTTGATGCTTGTTGGGCCATTTCAGAAAGTAGTCAAGAGAGTGGTGCTGGAAAAGCACAGCAGGTCAGGCAGCATCCGAGGAACAGGAGTAAAAGGTGAGAGGTCGGAGGTGAGGGGGGAGGTGAGAGTGCAGATAGGTGGGAAGGAAGATGGATGGATGAGGACAGTCCTGAGCTGGAAGGTTGGAACTGGGGTAAGGGAAATTAGGAAACTGGTGAAGTCCATATTGATGCCATGGGGTTGGAAGGTCCCAAGGTAGAAGATGAGGGGTTCTTCCTCCAGGTGTTGGGTGGTAAGGGAGTGGCTATGGAGGAGGCCCAGGACTTGCATGACCTCCTGCAGAATGTGAGGGAGAGTTGAAGTGTCCGGCCACAGGGTGGTGGGGTTGGTCGGTGCGGGTGTCCCGGAGATATTCTCTGAAGCACTCTGCAAGTAGGCAACATACAGGAGACCGCATCGGGAGCAACGGAGAGTAAATGATGTGTGGAAATGTGGGTGAAACTTTGGATGTGGAAGGCTCCTTTGGGGCCTTGGATGGAGGTGAGGAGGTGTGGGTGCAGGTTTTGCAATTCCTGTGGTGGCAGGGGAAGGTGCCAGGAGGAGAGGGTGGGTTGTTGGGGAGGAGGGGGAAGAGAAGGGAGGATGGTTGACAAGTTAGTTGCAAGGGAACAGTTTTCACAGAAAGCGGATAGGGTCGGGAGGGAAATATATCTGGTGGTGGGATCCATTTGTAGGTGGCATAAATGGTCGAGAATGATGTGATGTTTGCGGAGTTTGGTGGGGTGGAAGGTGAGGACTTGTTGGGTCTGCTCTTGTTGCGGTTGGAGGGATGGCGTGTGGAGGTGTGGGAAGTGGATGAGATGTGCTGGAGGGCATCATCAACCACGTGGGAGGGGAAATTGCAGCCTTTAAAGAGGGAGGCTATCTGATGTGTTCTGTAGTGGAATTGGTCCTCCTGGGAGCAGATGCAGCAGAGGTGGAGTAATCGGGAATAGGAGATAGCATTTTTGCAGGAGGCAGGGTGGGAGGAAGTGTAATCCAGGTAGCTGTGGGAGTCGGTGGCTTTGTAGAAAATGTCAGTGTTGAGTCGGTCGTCATTGATGGAGATGGAGAGGTCCAGGAAGGGGAGAGAGCTGTCAGAGGTGGTCCAGGTGAATTTAAGGTCGGGGTGGAATGTGTTGGTGAAGTTGATGAACTGTTCAGCCTCCTCATGGGAGCGTGAGATGGTGCCGATGCAGTCATCAATGTAGCGGAGGAAAAACTGGGGAGTGGCGCCGGTGTAACTGCGAAAGATAAACTTTTCCACATAGCCGACAAAGACAGGCATACTGGGCCCACACGGGTGCCCATGGCTATCCCTTTCGTCTGGAGGAGGATTTGAAGGAGAAGTTGTTGAGGGTGAGGACCAGTTCAGTCAAATGAATGTCAGCGGAAGGGTACTGATAGGGATGTCAGGAAAGGAAGAAACAGAGGGCTTGGAGACCCTGGTCATGGCGGATGGAAGTGTATAGGGTTTGGATGTCCATGGTGAAGATGAGGCATGGGGGGGCCAGGGAAACAGAAATCTTGGAGGTGGTGTAGGGCGTTGGGCGTTCCTGGACCAGGGGTGATAGGACAGTATCGAAGTATGTGGAGATGAATTCGGTGGGGAAGGAGCAGGCTAAGACAATTAGGTCGGCTGGGGTGGTTAGGCTTGTGGATCTTGGGTAGGAGGTAGAACCGGGCAGTGCGGGATTCTCGAATTTTGAGGTTGGAAGCTGTGGGTGGGAGATCCCCTGAGGTGATGAGGTTGTGTACAGGCTGGGAGATGATGGTTTGCATTTCAGAAGGCAGTTGAGAGCTAACCACATTTATGTGCATCTGGAGTCAAAGGACAACACAGCACAGGAACAGGCCCTTCAGCCTACCAAACCTGCGCTAGGTCATACAAAGTCATGAAATAAGGACAGCAAATCGCTTTCCCTGAAGAGTGTTAATAGCAGGCAGGTTTTTATGAAAATAGTTTCGTGGTCATTGTCGGACTTTTGTTTTGCCACTATGGGATTTAAACCCAGGTCCCCGCAACGTTGCCTGGGTCTCTGGATTACTCATTCACTAACAATATCACTACGCCATTGCCTGGCCTGGCCTGTTTGTCTTCACCCAATACTCGGGCCTTGTGAACCCATTGTCCTGGTGTGAAGTTACAGCTGAAGGTGTGCCGAGTGTAGGAGATAACCATTCTTCTACAGGAGATGCTGGACACTGACCATTCCCAGTGGATGGTCTTCTGGATGTTAAAAATCCTGTGGGAATTCAATTGGTTGGGGCATGTAGCTGAAACACAGTTTGCCAAGTGTCAATCACCTCTAGTTGTGGGAATTCCCCACATCACTGTCACTGTGCCCCAATAAACAATGAACTGTGCAAAGTGCTTTGAGGCAAGGCTGACATAAGGTGCAAAGTTAATGTTATAAGATATTATGCAAGTGTCCATTTCTAATGTACATAATGCACTGTGCTCCATTTCTAGATTAGGTCTGAGGAGAGACTATTTTTAGCCTTGCAATATTGGTATTTGGCACACTGGAGACAGGAGTATTGCTATACAATGCTGAGTGTACTTGTGGAATCAGATCTGTCACTGTATGATCTGACAATTCATAACAGCAGTAATGTCTACTTTATTTGCTAGCTGTTAGTATGATTTACAGCACAATGGCTTGTATTATTGAGACTGGGTGGCACACTGAGTTAGTACAGTGTACTTTCACCTGTGTCCTGCTAGGATTCCAGCCCAGATCTCTCATCTGTTAGCTGTAAAATAAACAGGTGTGGGTGACCTTAGCTCAGTTGCTGCTATTTGGTCTTGATGCACAGCCTCTGTTTGTATTGAGGCTCTGGAAAATAAAAGCATCAGGTGGCTTTAAGCTTGGTGTTCAGCTGCTTTGTCTGTAGAAAGCTGCTGCACATTATCAATCAATGTACATCAGCCATGTCTGTGGGAGTGATGTACACCAGCCAGCCCTGAGGGAGTAAATGGGAAGAGCTTCGTATTGTGTACAAAGAGAATGAATCACAAGGGGTTTGGGTCCATTGAGATTGTCTACAGTGAATGGAAAGGGGTTTGGGTACATTGAGATTATGGACAATAGAAATGTATTTTTTGCCCTTGGGGATCTTGTACAATGGCAGTGCCGCTGTTTGACATTAAGATGATCACTGTTTGATATGAAGAATGAGAGAAGGCAGTGTCTTCCAGAACTATCTAGCACTCTGACTTTTGTACCCGCAGGCTGGTATACCCCACCCAAAGAGGATGGCTAGCCTTGCCAGGTGCCACATGCTTCAGGACCAACTTAAGCTGCACCGATTGGGAAAACTCCATCTTATCGATAGCTGCCTCTTCCCCTGAGACACGAATGGGCTTCAGCCGGAACCTTGGATCATATACTTATTATAAAATAAAACCCTGTATATACAAGTATACATCTGTACACACATGGACAAATACTGCAAATCCTTTCTCTTGCCAGGCCCCGTGTACTGGGTATCCTGCTCCTGCAGACTCTTAAATCCACTTCATATAAACTGGATTTTGAATAGATTTGGATCAATTTTTGCATCTAGTTTTTTTGGCCTTCCCTCACCTCACCTCTAACTAGGTATCAATGTGGACTTTTAATTTATTTTTTCCCTATCTTCACATGCACCTTTTTATCTTTTTTTTTTGTTTAAAATGTATGCTGGTTTTGTGAAGATGTGTATCTTTCTGAACTGATAATTACAGTTTATTAATGACTGCAGTTTATGGACTTCTGCCTGATGTCTCTCTGTGCCAGTGTTTGTAACACGGAAGACCATGGTGGGCTGGGACAGCAGACAGCCAGGAACCAAGCTTGTGGCTGTTTTATCTTTTATAATTTTGGTCTGTATCTCTCTCCTCCTTGTTCCAGGTGCTCCTTTGTCCAGAAAACTAGTAGCTGGAAATGGGACAATGGGAGTGAGTGGGAAGTGGTTTGGATGCGTTGGGATGATGTACATTGGGAATGAATGAAAAAGTTTTGGTTCACTCCAGATCGTGTAAAGTGAACTTAAGGGATTTGATCTATTGCGATTGTGTACAGTGGGAGTGAATGGTGAGGGGTTTGGTTATAATGGTCACGAGTTTGAATATACTGGGATTGTGTATAATTTGAAATAAAAAAAGGGGTTTGGATTCCATTAGGATTATGCACAGTGGGAGTAAATGGAAAGGGATTGGGTCCATTGGGATCATAGATAATGGAAGATCTTTACATCTGTTACAACTGTGAATATTGCAAGTGAATAGGTGACAAGATCGAGGAGCAGGCAGCCATTCAAATCCAACATGCATTCTCAACGCACTGCTGGAGGCAGATCCTTTTGAACTTGAAGGGTAATGGTGAGATTTTACAGTACTGAAGCAGCTCTTTCCATATCGACAAATAGTATGTAGCTTTAATTCTGCAAAGATTGCTTTTTTTTTTCATCCTATAGGCCTGATTCTGTTGAGGACGTGCTGCCAATGTGTTTTTTTTTGTCCTGTTACATCTTTGGGATTCCAGTTAGATCCTCTGAATTGTAGCAAGTGTAACCTTGCTCTTCTACATCAGTGGGACAGAGTAAAGGGGCGAGCCGGACACCAGTTAGGGTAAAGGTATTTTCAAATCAACCTGATCAGAGATGTTACATACCTCTGCAGCAGATGGGATTGAACCCAGATCTCCTGGCTCAGAGAATAGACACTACCACTGTGTTACACGAACCCTCACCTTAGCAGCATTTATGCTATCAACAAGGATGGGGGCGAGTTAGCTAGTTTTGAATTGCAGAGTGATGCCTACAGTGTGGGTTCAATCCTGCACTGGCTGAGGTTACCATGAAGAGCTCTCCCCTTGGCTGAGGCATGATGAATGTGATCATCACAGAGCAGCCCTAAGGTCTAGTAAGACTATGATGACCTTGCATTTTATTAACAAGGATGTTTTAACTGGGTGCTTAAAACAAATAACTACATTTAAAGGGAAACTGGATTTGCTGAGAAAACGTTCTAGAGTTGTAACCAACAGAGTGCACAGTGGATTTAATGAGACTGACTTCAGCACTCTCAAGATTGGAAGTATTATATTTGCTTGGAATGCAAATTAGTTGAAGACCAGAACAAAGTTGGAATAAACAGGATATTTTCAAAATAGCAGGCCATTACTAGTTGATTAGCTTTAGGATTAATGCGTGGTCTTAAACTGAGGTCGGCATCAATAAAGATGAAGAATGCAATTTATGAAGATTTACAGGTGCAGTGTTGGTGTCTCCCTCCAGCATGTCAGAGTTCAAGTCCCAATCATTCCAGTCATGGCTCCAACCTACCTGAATCATTTGGATCTCATGCTCTAGTGGTAGTGTCCCCACCTCTGAGCAAGAAGGCCCTGCTCCAGAGGTGCTGCTTTACACACTTGAATAGGTTGATTTTTAAACAAAAGTCGACAAATAGTTCACAAGGTGTCGTATCAGACAGATGCTGCCAGACCTGCTGAGTTTCTCCAGCACTACTTTTGTATTTTAGATTTTCAGCAGCTGCATTATTTTGTGTTTAATCTACAAGTAGGCACTGCTGCTGTGGTAGTGTTCATATCTCTAGGCCAGAAGGCCTGGGTTTAAATCCATTGATATAACAGAATTGAACAGGCAGCCTAAAAACATCAATTGGTATTATAGAACTTGAGTAAAGAAACAGAAAATCATTTTTCTGTTGATCTGGACAAAACCAAATTGGAATGTTAACTGAGGCAGATGTAGAAGGAATTGCATAGATTTAATGAATGAACAAGACCAGGTGGAATATCATATGCAAATATGCAATTTTCCATTTGAGGGAAAACAGAAAAGCAGGCTTTGTTTTTCTTAATACACTGTGTTGCAACTGGGAGATGCTGGTATTCAGGGATTGTCCTTGTACATAAATCTCAGAATTATCTCTTCAGAGGGTCGGTGTGGACTCAGTGGCCAAATGATCTGCTTCTACACTGTAGGGATTCTAAAATGCATGTCCAGAAAGCAACGGCACGTTAGTCTTCCATCACTGCAACAGTGAGGGAGGGGGAAAAAAAAACTTGCTGCAATTCTACAGAGCCCTTGCTAAGATCACAGCTGGAGTATGTCTAGTTTTATTCTCCTTACCCAAGGATGAACATATTAGACTTTTAGGACAGCAGCATAGTTTACAAGACAAATTCCTGGGATTGTTATATGAAGAACAATTGTATTGACTGCCTATGACCTCTATAGCTTGATCTCAAACAAAATGCTTTCCCCTCTCTGAAGATGTCTGAAATGGGCTGCAGTTTGGCCATCTGGAACGGAGGTAAAGAGAGGGGAAATCTCATCACTCAGGGTTCTTGAATCTTTGGAAATCCTCCATGTCAGAGATTTGTGGTTGCTCAATCGTTTGTGTGTTGAAGGCTGAGTTTGTGGTAACTAAGGGAATTGAGTCTGAGGAAAACAGAAGATTGAAGAACATTCTCTTCAGTAAATGGTGCAGCATTGAGTGTCGAATGGACTATGTCCACTCCTATTTCTTGCATTGCCTCTTTCTCTGAAGGCGGCATTTGGTATGCTTTCCTTTATTGGCAGAGTATTGAGTACAGGAGTTGGGAGGTCATGTCGTGGCTGTACAGGACACTGGTTAGGCCACTGTTGGAATATTGCATTCAATTCTGGTCTTCCTATCAGAAAGATGCTGTGAAACTTGAAAGGGTTCAGAAAAGATTGACAAGGATGTTGCCAGGGTTGGAGGATCTGAGCTATAGGGAGAGGCTGAACAGGCTGGGGCTGTTTTCCCTGGAGCGCCAGAGGCCGAGGGGTGACCTTATAGAGGTTTACAAAATTATGAGGGGCATGGATAGGATAAATAGGTAAAGTCTCTTCCCTGTGGTCGGGGAGTCCAGAACTAGAGGGTATAGGTTTAGGTTGAGAGGGAAAAGATATAAAAGAGACCTAAGTGGCAACTTTTTCACGGAGAGGGTGGTACGTGTATGGAATGAGCTGCCAGAGGATGTGGTGGAGGCTGGTACAACTGCAACATTTAAGAGGCATTTGGATGGGTATATGAATAGGAAGGTGGACGGGTTGGACCCAAGGGTCTGTTTCCATACTGTACATCTCTATAACTCGGTGAATGTGCCACTAATAAGAAGTCACAGCAACTTCCTCTTATATTGTGCCTTTTGATGTAGTCACACATCAGGGAGTGTAACCAGAGTCATTATAAAAATTGACAGAATCATAAAGGACATTACAGTATAGCAGGCTTTAGATTAAATCTTAAAAGGAGGCAGCAGACGTCTGGCAAGAGAAAGCATGTAGAATCTATCATATGGGAAGGGCTGGAGTACCATATGATCCCAGATGTTACTTCGAGCTCTTTGGGGTTAAGGTTCTGTTGGCATTCTAGTTATGATAAACTGCCTCACTGAGGAGTGGTTAAATTGTTTAAGCAGAGAATAAGGCAGAGGGGTTTTGGGAGATAATTGTAGAACTTTGGAACTCGGCAGCTTGGCTAAGCATAGTGGTACCTAAGGGTCAAGGAACAGCAAGAGGCCAGAACTGGGGGGGGGGGGGGGGTAGGTAAGCACAGGAAGGATTTGGAAGAAGAGACTGAGGATTTTAAAGGGGTCTTGCAGGACTGGGAGCCAGGCTAGGTCGCTGAGCACAGAAGCTGCTGCACACACAGAGTCTGGTGCAAGTTAGCACACTGCCAGCCAGAAGAGCTTGGGAGGACAAAGATGATTTTGAGACTATTTAGATTATAGATTAGATTACTTACAGTGTGGAAACAGACCCTTCGGCCCAACAAGTCCACATCGACCCTCCGAAGAGCAACCCACCCAGACCCATTCCCCTATGCTTACCCCTTCACCTAATACTATGGGCAATTTTGTGTGGCCAATTCACCTAACCTGCACATCTTTGGACTGTGGGAGGAAACTGGAGCACCCGGAGGAAACCCATGCAGACACAGGGAGAATGTGCAAACTCCACACAGACAGTTGCCTGAGGCGGGAATTGAACCCAGGTCTCTGGTGCTGTGAGGCAACAGTGCTAACCACTGTGCCACCGTACCGCCCATAACAATGCAAGATAAAGACACACATGAACCGCCCATAACAATGCAAGATAAAGACACACATGATGGTTGCAGATCGGTATGAGTGGGTGTGTCTGTTCACTAAATATTTCTGTGGTCAGCGTTGGAGTAGTTTGGACTGCTCCCAGGCAGTAGGATGCAGTTATTGTGAATGTGCTGGTCATTAGCAAAGCTCTAGTGGACCCCAGCTAGTCTAACCACATTCAATGCTGGGCATCGCACCTTGTTAAGGATATATTGGCCTTTCAGAGATGCCCCAGAACAATTCAAGAAAGGTTACGAATACAGACTGGACAGACTAGGCTTGTATTCCCCAAGTACAGAAGATTGGAATCTGATCGAACTGAGGAGTTTAAGATGATGATTAAAGGATTTTGTAGATTGGATGAGATCCTTTAGGTGAGGAAAATAACCTTTAAAGTTGGAATTAGACTGTTGAAGGATTTTAGGAAGCATTTTCATACAAATGCAAATGTGGAATTCTATTTTTTTTCCAAATAAATTAAATCTGTCAAACTTTGGTTTAATTGTTTTTTTTAATGGACTAAGCTGTGTAGGCCATGGTCTGACTGAATGAGAGAACAAGCTTGGTTTGAATAGCCTACTCTTTTTAGAGAAAGAATGTATCAACCATGTGCAGTGGTGGAAGGGTTTATGAACGAGACATAATCACAATCTCTTCATTGAAACCTTTGTGACAGGAGCAGGATTTAGATGGTACAAGAGATTTACTGGAACAGCAGCAACAATGAGGGACTTGAACAAAATAGGGTAGCCGGTTTTAGAGCAGGGAGGTTAAGAGGTTGACAGAAGTGTTTAAAATCATGAAAGGGTTTGGAGATAATAAATAAGGAGAAACTATTCCTGCAGGCAGGAGGGTTGATAACCAGATTGATGTAGATTGAAGCTGTTCAGCAAAAGGACCAGCAAGGTGAGACAAGACTGTCTCTTGTCAGAGTTATAATCTGAAATGTGCTGCTTGATGGGGCAGTGGAAACCTGCATAAAAATGTGGCAGACACTAAAAGGATGATGTGCATTTCCCTAGCACCTTTCACCATCTCACAGCATTCCCCCTCAGCCAATGGAGTGTTCTGCAGCATAGCCACTATTAATGTCAAATAACAGTAACCAATTCATTGCGCAGCGGGGTCCCATAAATAATATGGGAATGGCCAAACAATCTGCCTTGACATAGATTGTGAGGGACAATTATTGGGCCACAGGAGAAAGCTGGGGGGGGGGGGGGGGGGGGGAGAGGAGAGAAAGAGAGAGAGAGATACACCCCTGCCCCCAACACTATCCTTGCCTCTCCCACCTCTCCTCAGAAATATAATTCAAGTGCTGGGTTCTTTTACAAGCTGCTGAGGGGTTCTTGGCTTTACTATTTCAGCAAAATGACAGTCTTGTTCTCCCTCAGTTGTGCACTGGATCTACAATTTAGTTAGTTGGAATTGTATCTGGAATAGAGTGATTCCTGATGAAGGGCTTTTGCCCAAAACATCAAAATACCTGCTCCTCGGATGCTGCCTAACCTACTGTGCTTTTCCAGCACCACACACCCGACTCTAATCTGCAGTCCTCACTTTCGCCTGGAGTGCTTTTAGTCAAGAAGGAACCAGGTAGATGTTTAGCAAAGCAGTATGGAAATGTGTTGAACTTGGAACAGTTAAGGTGAAATTTTTGGAGATTATAAACACAAGTCAACTCACTAATAAATCGAACCAGGAATTAAAAAGCAATATCTTCTCCCAGAGTGTGGGGAGAATAGCGTACTTGTTCTATTGGGAAGTGGGAAGATTGGGGGAATGCACTGATTGGGGGAGTGGTCAAGGTGAATGACAGATGCATTTAAGGGAAAAGCTGGATAACACAAAGGAGAGAGGAATAGGAAATGTTGATGAGGCTTGTGATTGATAACTCAGATTAACTGGGCCTTGCTTTTGTGCTGAGAATTCTACAGCTCCAAGGCCTAGAGACTCCCTCAGCTGGGCACCAATGGGAACAAGCTTCAGTTCAACTTTATTTTCAGCCTTGCAAAATAGCTGTTTCCTCAGTTCCTGATAATTAAAAAGAGCATGCTTAACATTTGGCTTTTACTCTACTTTCCTTGCAACATCTGTGTGGAAGCAGCTTTAACACAGTACATCACTCTGTGCTGATTCTGTTCTGGGAGTATTTGACGGGGAGAGTGTAAATAGCAGAGGGAGGTGTACTGTGTATCTAATCACATGCTGTCCCTGTCCTGATTTGGACAATGCAGAGGGAGCTTCACTCTGTAGTAATTCCGTGCTGTATCTGTCCTGTGAGTATTTGGTAGGGACAGTGACAAGAGGATTTTACAGCATTTTCTAGATCACGGCTGTTTTTAAACAGATGAGTCCTTTAAGCTCATTGTGGCCACACTGACTCACTGAAGATGCACTTCGGCTCGTTTCCTGCATTTTAAAGCTACTTTAGAAGAGTTACAACATGTCAGGGGTGCATGTAAACAATAACAATGAAGCAGCAGGGGTTTCCCATTACCCACCATCCCTCCTGTGAAGGGTAAATCCAATTCTGCCAGGATGGAAGTTGCACTTTGGAGAGGACATCCCCTGTTTTGCGAAGGGAGAAGACCACAGCAAACTGATACCTTGGGTTTTGAGGAGGTGGCAAGTCACTCCTTTCTCCCACCAGTACTGTCACCCAGAGAAGGGCATAAGAACTTAAGAGGACTGGGAGTAAACCGTTCAGCTCAAGGAAGCCCCACCATTCAGCAAGATCATGGCTGATCTACCCCAGGCCTGATCTCCTCAATGCCTTCAGCTCCCCTATGTCTTCTACCTCCTCTTCGAATGTTTTAATGATCTAGCCTCCACAACTCACAAGGATAGGGATTTCCAGATACTCACTATTCCCAGAGAAGAAATCCTCTACATCGCAGTGTTAAACAAGCGTCCCCTTATTCTGTAGAAGAACTGGGGATATCAGGCATAGACAAAAATAATCCCTTGACACACTGATTCATTTCATGTGCTCATTCTAGTGATACATTTATTCTTTTATTCAGTGCTGTGGCAATTATTCCCCCTTCCCTATCCCTCTACAGCTCAGAGCTCTAAAGATCGGTGGTCGATTAGCATATAATCTGGTTGTGACAATTACTTTATTTTTGTTTTCACCAGTGTTCAGGTTTGTTCCCGTGTGACTAGGCTGCCTTCAGTCCTCATCTGTGATGGAGAATCTCAGGATGTGAGGCTTTCATTTAAAAACAAAACACATAAGACAGTCTTACTCCAAAGAAGGTGCAAGGTGGGTTGACACTCAGATAATGTGACTATTGCCTGAACCTCCCTGTCTCTGCTCCACCACCAACCACACCCCTCTCATCACTCTCCGTCCCTCTCTCTTACCAGATCTTCTGCTCAGAAGGTGCAACATGTTACCTGGAAGATCTGGCAATTCAGAGACCCAAAGAGGGATGTTTTAGCTGGACCAGGCTCCTTCTCAGCAGGTCTTACATCCCCTCTCCCATCAACACACCATCATTCCCTGCTGGGAAACTTAACCTTCTTCCCCTAGGCCAGGATCTGGTTCTTTGTCCCAATATCCTCCTATCCCTCTACGACATATTCATAACATGTTGGGGCGGGTACTGAGGGAGAACAAAGAACAAAATATTTGCAGCCCAGGAACAGGCCCTTCGGCCCTCCAAGCCTGAGCCAATCCAAATGCACTGTCTAAACCTGTTGGTCAATTCTTAAGCATCTGTATCCCTCTGCTCCCTACCTACTCATGCATCTGTCCAGACACATCTTAAATGCATCTACTGTATCTGCCTCTACCACCTCTGCTGGCAACACGTTCCAAATGCCCACCACCCTCTGTGTGAAGTACATGCAGTGTGTATCGCCCTTAAACTTTTCACCTCTCACCTTGAATCCTTTTCACCTCTCGTTATTGAATCCTTCACCCTGGGAAAAAGCTTGTCTCTATCCACCCGGTCTATACCCTTCATGATTTTGTAGACCTCAATCAGGTCCCCCCCATCTCCTTTTTTCTAATGAAAATAAACCTAACCTACTCAACCTCTCTTCATAGCTAGTACCTTCCATACCAGGCAACATTCTCGTACCCTTCTTTGCATCCTCTCCAAAGCGTCCACATCTTTTTGGTAATGTGGCGACCAGAACTGCACACAGTATTCTAAATGCAGCCGACCCAATGTCTTGTACAATGTTAACATGACTTGCCAGCTCTTATACTCAATACCCTGACCAATGAAGGCAAGCATACTATATGCCTTCTTGACCACTCTATCCACCTGTGCAGCAACCTTCAGGGTACAATGGACCTGCACTCCCAGATCTCTCTGCCCATCAACTTTTCCCAAGGCTCTTCCGTTCATTGTATAATTCGCTCTAGAATTAGTCTTACCTAAATGCATCACCTCGCCTTTGTCTGGATTGAAATCCATCTGCCACTTTTCCGCCCAACTCTCCAGTCTATCTATGTCCTCCTTATTCTCTGACAGTCCCTTGTGCTTTCTGCTACACCACCAATCTTTGCGTCATATGCAAACTTGATCATACCAACAGTGCCCTCTTCCAGATCATTTATGTATATTACAAACAACAGTGGCCCCAACACTGACCCCTGTGGAATCCCACTGGTCACCTTTCTCCATTTCGAGAAACTCCCTTCAACTACTACTCTGTCTCCTGTTGTTCAACCAGTTCTTTATACACCTAGCTAGAACACCCTGCACACCATGTAACTTCACTTTCTCCATTAGTCTACCATGGGGAACCTTATCAAACACCTTACTAAAGTCCATGTTATGACATCAGGGATTATCAAAACATCTATCAACTTGGTCACTTCCTCGAAGAACTCTATTAAGTTGGTAAGGCACGATCTCCCCCATACAAAACCATGTTGCCTATCACTGATAAGCCCATTCTTTTCTAAATATAAATAGGTCCTATCCCTCAGTACCCTCTCCAGCAACTTTCCCACCACCGACATCAGGCTCACTGGTCTGTAGTTACCTGGAATATCCCTATGACCCTTGTACAGGGGGACAACATTAGCAACCTTCCAGTCCTCCGGCACCTCACCTGTATTTAAGGATGGCACAAGGATATCTGTCAGAGCCCCAGCTATTTCCTCTTTCGCCTTCCTCAGCGACCTGGGATAGATCCCATCCAGTCCTGGGGATTTGTCCACCTTAATAACCTCTAGCATACCGAACACGTCTTCCCTACTTATGTCAACGTGATCCAGACTAATCAAACTTCTATCTCTAGTCACATGGAGATTTGCCTTTTTTTGACAAAGCAAGAAGTTCTCCTCCAAAGGATGCCAAGCGATTCTAAAGAGACCCCAGATAGGAGGGGACTCTGTCTACAGCCTGGTCACCTACCTGCCCAGGTGAGGGACCAGATAGCAGGCAGCCATCCTACAGTGGGAGCCAGTGCCTCAGGGAAGAGAGGGGGAGGGAGAGCGCGAGATAGGAAGGATCTCAACATTCCATATTTCATTCCAGCCGTGCTTTTTTTCAATTTACCTCTGCCTCGTGGAATCCGACAATCCTTCCTTTCAGAATGATTCCATCCATCTTGCGATTGCCCATCACACCTGCTTATTTAAAAAGAAAAGTTAAGTTGATTTACAGCGGTGAATTTAACTGTCAGATCTTTGGCCAAGTTAAAACAAACGGTATCCAAGTTTGCAAATTTCCCCTACAATCCTTCCATCCTCGGTGACCACTAAACGCAGCAAATGTTTCACTTTTGATCCCAGATTTGTATCATTCTTAACTTCAAATGCTCAATGCCACATTGCACAAGGCAAAACATCTTGTACTGGATTCAGGTTTCCTTACAAAGTATGAAGACCCCTTATTCTGTGTGTTGAAATGACAGGCCTGGTTAAACCCACTTTAGGATGCCTACTTGTGGAGCAAGTGCTCTAAATGGGCACATTTGAGCTGTGTCAGGAAGCTAATGACGGTTGCTCGAGAAAAGTGTCCCTGGATTGGCAGGCATTTGTAAAAAGCTTGTGCCAGTCACAGGAACAGTAACTAGTGTTTTACAAGCTGATGTTTACAAGTTTACAAAAGTTTTGGAACTTTTTGAGGGGGGGAGATCAAAACAACTGCACTTTCAAAAGGACAAAGAGACACTAAGGCAGGAACTACATGGTCAGTGAATCAAATGAGAAAGAGACAGCAGTGAATCTGCACAGTTACTGCCTTTGCTGTTTGAGTTCAAGTCTTTCTGGACATTGGAGTGCGTCTTAGAAAAACTAACAAACAGCAAAGTTCACAGCTGACCTTGAAGGAACCTGTGTGGGAGAGCTCATAGCCCAAGAGCAACTAAGTTTTTAAGTGTAACTATACTGTTCTTTTTCTTTGTAAGGTAGAGTGGGTTTTTTTAATTATATGTTTTTATTGAGATCTGACTTGATTAAATTTTAATATAAAACCTAGATACCAAGTTAGCCTGGAGCAGTGTTTTTTAGACCAGTAAGACTGTGCTATTTTCTGGGTCTGTAGATTGTCAAGGTGCAAAGATGGCCTTCAGTAGAGTGACGTGCTCTTCCTATCAGGGCATAGGGGATTAGAGAGAGTCTCCATGTTACTGATGATTTTGTCTGCAGGAAGTGCGTTTGGTTGCGAATCCTATCAGATAGGTTGGAGTGGCAGTGAGGAATTTACAGGAGCTGGGGGTATGAGATGGATGGCAGTTACAGGAAGGGAGAAAAACTGCAGATACAGTCAGTTAGATGGTTACCTCCAGGAAAGGTAGGAGAGGGAGGCAGGTAGTCCAGGAGTCTCCTGTGGTTATCCCCACCTCAAATAAGTATCAGTTTTGGAAAATGTAGGGAGTGATGGACTCAGGGGAATGTAGCATGAACAGCCAAGTTTCTGATACCGAGACTGGCTCTATTGTAATGAGGGGTGCGTCAGGTTCCAAGTGATCAATTACGATAGGGCACTCTGCAGTCAGAGGCACAGATAGACATTTCTGTGGCCAACAGCAAGAAATCAGAACGGTGTGTTGCCTCCCTGGAGCCAGGATCATGGATATCTCTGAGAGAGTGCAGAATGTTCTCAAAAGGGGAGAGGGTCTAGCAGGAGGTTGTTGTAAACATTGGAAGTAACAACACAGGAAGGGAAAAGGATGACATTCTGAAGGGACAATATAGGAAGTTAGGCAGGAATTTAAAAAGGGAAGTCCTCAAGGTTAGTCCTTGATTAGACATTGGGAAGATGTTTGCGTTGGCAGGAGAGACGAGGACCCGAGGGCACAGCCTTAGAGTAAAGGGGAGACTCTTCAGAACGGAGATAAGGAGAAACTGATTCAGCCAGAGAGTGGGGAATCTGTGGGATTCATTGCCACAGGGGGCTGTGGAGGCCAGGGCATGGAGTATATTTAAAGACAGAGATAGATAAGTTCTTGATTGCCAGGGGAATCAAAGGATATGGAGAGAAAGTGGGAAAAAGAAATTGAAAAACCTATCAGACATGACAGAATGGCAGAGCAGACTCTATGGGCCGAATCGCCCGATTTCTGTTCCTATGGCTTTATGGTCTTAATATCTGGATTATTCTCGAGGCTATGAGTTAGTGAGGGTAATAATAAGAGGATAGAGCAGATGAATACGTGGCTGAGGAGCTGGTGCAAGGGACAAGGGTTCATATTTTTGGATCATTGGAATCTCTTCTGGAGTAGAAGTGGAAGGAGAAAATGAGGACTGTAAATGCTGGAGCTCAGAGTCGAGAGTGTAGTGCAGGAAAAGCACAGCAGGTCAGGCAGCATCCGAGGAGCAGGAGAACCTACATTTTGGGCATAAGCCCTTCATCAGGAATGAAGCTTGTGGATTGGGGCTGAGAGATAAATGGGAAGGGGGTGGGTTTGGGGGTGGCGGGGGGAGACAGCTGGGAAAACGATAGGTGGATGAAGGTGATAGGTCAGAGGGGAAGTGATGGATGGGTCCGGAGGGCAGTGCCGAGTCGGAGGCTTAGGACTGGGATAACATAGGGGGAGGAGAAATGAGGAAGCTGTTGAAATCCACATTTATCCTGTGTGGTTGTAGGGTCCCAAGGCAGAATATGAGGCATTCCTCCTCCAGGCGTTGGGTGGTAACGATTGTCCTTGACGGAGTGGGAGGGGGAGTTTGAAGTATTCAGCCACGAGGCGGTGGGGTTGGTGGGTGCGGGTGTCCCAGAGATGATCTCTGAAATGATCCGCAAGAAGGTGTCCTGTCTCCCTGATGTAGAGGAGACCATACTGGGTGCAATGGATGCAGTAGGTGACAGGAAAATTTCTGGTGGATGTGGAAGGATCTCTTGGGGCCTTGGATGGAGGTGTGGACGCAGGTTTTGCACTTCCTATGGTGGCAAGGAAAGGTGCCAGGAGTGGGATGTGGACCTGACGAGGGAGTTGCGGACGGAATCGTCTTTCTGGAACGCTGATAGGGGTGGGGTCCATTTGGAGGTGGCGGAAGTGGCAGAGGATGATGCATTGTATGCAGAGGTTGGTGGGGTGTAAGGTGAAGAACAGGGGGGGGGGGGTTCTGTCCTTGTGAGTTGGGAAGGGTTGGGTTCAAAAGGCAGTGGTACCTGAAGTGGAGGAGATGCACTGGAGGGCATCAACCACCACGTGGGAAGGGAAATTGCGATCATGGAAGCAGGAGGTCATCTGGGACTTTCTGAGATAGAATTGGTCATCCTGGGAACGGATGCTTCCACATCCGTCAGAAATTTACCTGCATCTCCAAGCCTCCAACTTAGCACCACTGTCCAGACCCTTACATCACTCCCCCCTCTGATATCACCTTCTCCCTCACCTTCATCCACCTATCGCTTTCCCAGCTACCTTCCCCCTAACCCCACCCCCCTTCCCATTTATCTGTCAGCCCCGATCCACAAGCCTCATTCCTGATGAAGTGCTTATGCCCGAAACGTCGATTCTCCTGCTCCTCAGATGCTGCCTGACCTGCTGTGCTTTTCCAGCATTACACTTTGGAGTATAAGTGACGTGTATAAGGAGGACAGATTGCACCTGAAGGGGACTAATGTACTGGCAGGGAGATTTGCTAGAGCTGCTTGGGATGATTTAAACTAGTAAGCTGGGGGTTGGCACCCAGGGAGATAGTGAGGAAAGAGCTCAGTCTGAAAATGGTACAGTTGGGAAAACAAGCAAGTCAAACAGTCAGGGCAGGCAAAAACAAAGCAGAGAACCAGGTAGGACTGATGAATTAAACTGTATTTATTTCAATGCAGGCCTAACAGGGAGGGGAGATGAACACGGGGCATGGTTCGAAATATGGGACTGGGAATCACAGTAATTACAGATAGGTGGCTCAGGGATGGACATGGCTGACATCTTAATGTTCCAGGATACAAATGCTATGGGAAAGATAGAGCAGCATTTTTGATAAGGGATAACATTATGGCTGTATTTAGGGAGGATATTCCTGGGAGTAGGTCCAGGGAAATTATTTGGGTGGAACTGAGAAATTAGAAAGGGATGATCACCTTATTGGGATTGTACTAAAGTTCTGAATTGGAGGCGGCCAATTTTGAGAGTATTAGGCAAGAGCTTACAAAAGTTAATGGGGGCAGGGAGCAGATGTTCTCAGATAAAGCAACAACTATAAAATGGGAAGCATTCAAAAATGAAATGAGTCCAGAGACAGTATATTCCTGTTAGGTTGAAAGGAAACGCTGGTGGATGTAGGGAAAGCTGGAGGGCTAGAGAAGTTGGTCAAGAAAAAGGAGGAAGCATATGTCAGGTATAAACAGCAAAGATTGAGTGAATCCTTAGAAGAGTACACTTAAGAGTACTATATTCTATATCTTCCATATCCTTTTCCACAGTAAATACTGATGCAAAATACTAATTTAGTATCTGCCCCATCTCCTGCGGTTCCACCTTGCTGATCTTTGAGGGGCCCTATTCTCTCCCTAGTTATCGTTTGGTCCTTAATGTATTTGTAAAAACCCTTTGGATTCTCCTTAATTCTATTTGTCAAAGCTATCTCATGTCCCCTTTTTTCCCCTCTTAAGTACACTCCTACTGCCCTTATATTCTAAGGATTCACTCGATCTATCCTGTCTATACCTTAGATTTGCTTCCTTCTTTTTCTTAACCAAACCCTCAATTTCTTTAGTCATCCAGCATTCCCTACACCTTTCCTTTCACCCTAACAGGAATATATTGTTCCTGGACTCTTGTTATCTCATTTCTGAAGGCTTCCCATTTTCCAGCTGTCCCTATACCTGCGAACATCTGCCCCCAATCAGCTTTTGAAAGTTCTTGCTTAATACTATCAAAAAGTAGCCTTTCTCCAATTTAGAACTTCAACTTTTAGATCTGATCTATTCTACTCCATCACTATTTTAAAACTAATGGAATTATGGTCACTGGCCCCAAAGTGCTCCCCCACTGACACCTCAGTCACCTGCCCTGCCTTATTTCCCAACAGTAGGTCAAGTTTTGCACCTTCTCTAGTCACCCAAAAGCTGGAATTGAACCTGGTCCCTGGCGGAGAGAGAGCGCAGTGCTAATCACTCAGCCACCATACCATCCCCGTTGCATCACAGATTGAAGGACAAATTGGTGAGGGTGAAATGCCCTGCTTGTTATGTTGTGCCGGGGGGCCAAGGACAGTATAGTGGGATGGTTGCCGAAGACAAACCAGAACAGAAAGCCAACATGACGAGGAGACTCACCTTGCTGTAGGACAAAGGGCTGAACGAGAGGCGGGATGGTCCAGAACTCATCGCTGTCCAGAGATTTCACGGATGATGCTGGGACACAGGCTGTACTCCCTGAATCCACATAAAATAGGATGACCCGACTCTCCACCACATCCACAATCCAGCACCTACAGACAGAAAGGAGCAAGGTGGGCAATGAGATATAATCCTCTTTTTTGGAGCACTGAGGGGAAAAAGAGAGAATACCAAATAGAGAGAACACTCAGCAAGGTCAAGTGCGATCTGTTGTGGCTGTGATGTTCAAGCATTGCCGGGTGGGGCTGAGGGAGACCAGTATGCAGTGTCCTGCTGTCTACAGCAACCTCTTCCCCCTCCTCCCAATCATCGCAGGCTTCTATTTTAGCCAGATTCACCACCTCCAAGTTCCTAAAGATGTTAACAATCTCAATGAATGCGACTGTCATCCATGAGTCCGTGTGCAAGAACTTGCTTCTGGACGGGGTGACTCTTGGGAGCTTAAATCAGAACAAGAATAAAAACTGAGCTGGGTAAGGACAGTTTGGGGCCAGGTGACCAAAGACTCAGTCAGACAGGCCAGTTTTAAGGACCATCTTAAATAACTCCAAACCTCGGCAGCTGATGGCACGTCTGCTAGCTGATCAGCTCTGGAAGGCAATGGCAACACCAACACCTGACCTGGGGGTGGATTTTTTTTTTAAACTTGTGTGCATCCATCACCACTGCCCATCCAGAGGTGGCTGATGACAGCAAGACCAGAGATTCTTTTCGTTCAGGCCCACCTGGGTTTTGGGATGTGTCTACGTTGACCAAGTTAAAAATCACATAGCACCAAGTTATAGTCCAACAGGTTTATTTGGAAGCACTAGCTTTCGGAGCGCTGCTCCTTCATCAGATGGTTGTGGAGTCACTCCACAATTACCTGATGAAGGAGCAGTGCTCAGAGAGATAGTGCTTCCAAATGAACCTGTTGGGACTATAACCTGGTGTTGGGCGATTTTTAACTGATGTCCACCGCAGTCCAACACTGGCATTTCTGAATTATGTTGACCAAGACTTTGATTGGTAATACTGATTTGGAGCTGCAGGTGGCACTGTGCATCAGTAGCTGCACCAGACCCCACAATAAAGGTCATGATGTGGAGGTGCCAGTGTTGGACTGGGGTGGACAAAGTTAACTAGTCACCTGATGAAGAAGCAGCGCTCCAAAAGCTATACTTCCAAATAAACCTGTTGGACTATAACCTGATGTTGTCTGATTTTTTAAACTTTGTCCACATTAAAGGTGAATGGGAGCAAGTAACAAGGCAGGAACCAACTGGAGTTCAGACAGATTCAGGAGCACATCTGGCCCCAGCACCTTGGTGATTTAACGATTAAAAATGGTCCAGCGTACCAGAGAGAACATGCCTGTTACTCTCTTGAAGAAGTGGGTATGTGCACGTGTGCACATTCGCACACCTGTGAACAGATCTGCACAGACTGTCTCGCCCACAAAACAGCACCTCCAACAACATGGCACTCCCTCAGTGCTGGCTCAAGCCTCTGGAGTGGGACTCAACCTTCCAACTTTCTGACTCTTGAGGCACGAGTAAGATTTAGAGACGTTGCTAATGGATATCATAAAAGGTGCAAAGGATATTTAAATGCCCCATCATGCATTCATTACGTCAATCCTAGGGGGGAAGCAGAGGGATCTATGAAGATTGCTCTGTCAAAGAGCTGACACAGGTGGAGTGGGCCAATGGCCTTCTCCTGTGCTGGGTATTTCTACAACGGTGGTTCAACATTGGCAAGTTTTCAAATGACATGCCTCCAGCATCAACCGGGCAGGATGTAAATCCCTTTGGGATCAAAGCAACGAGTCTGTTGTCAATTTTATTGCTAGGGAAGCAATAAAGGAGCTCACTGACCTGTTCCATTCTCCGCCCTCTCCTGGGAACTCTGCCACACAGCGCTGGCCCCTCCGTACCTCCTCTTCCTTGAGGAAGGGCTTCTCCAAGGTGACCACAGAGAGTGTGTTGAACAGCTGGCACATCTTCACATAGGTCTCCTGTCACAAGGGTCATCATTCTCATTAAACCCCAAGGCCAACAGATCTGACCTCTGCTCCTCTGTGTCACTTTGTATATCTCCACCTCTTCAACCCACCACCAATCCTCGACTCATCATCAGGCACAACCAATGAACATGCATCTCTAAAGTAGGGTCTCACAACCACCCACAGTGGTGTCATGTAGGTAAATATAAGTGGGAACAATTAGGAACTTGCTTCAGCATTGAATGAGATCATGGCTGATCTACATTGACACCATCTTCCTGCGCTATCCCCATTACCTTTAACTTAAAATAACACTGAGATTAACTTCTGTCTTAAATACACAAGGTTAAAAAAAAATCACACGACACCAGGTTATAGTCCAACAGATTTATTTGAAAGTACAAGCTTTTGGAGCGCTGCTCCTTCGTCTGGTAACTAGTGGGACAGGATACATAGGACACAGAATTTGCAAGTAAATGATCAAAGTATCATATGACGTAGAGCTACCTGACATACAAGCAGCACTCCAAAAGCTTGTACTTCCAAATAAATCTGTCGGATTATAACCTGGTGTTGTGTTATTTTTAACTCTGTCCACCCTAATCTAACACTGGCACCTTCACATCTTAAATATTCAAGATTGAGTTTCAATAGTTGCCTGGGACAGTTTTCTTTCATGATGTGGGTGTCACTATGTTTATTACCCATCTCTAATTGCCCTTGAGGCAGTGATGGTGAGCTGCACTCCTGAACCACTGCCGTCCACGTGGTGTAGATACACCCATAGTGCCGCTAGGAAGGGAATTTCAGGATTATTGCCCATCAACAATGAAGGATTGGTGATACATTTCTAAGTCAAAATGGTGGGTGGCTCAGAGGAGAACTTGCCAGTGATGGTGTCCCCATATATGTGCTGCCTAGGTCCTTCAAGATGGCTTGGATGGTGCTGTTGAGGACCCTTTGTGAGTTGCTGCAGTGCACACTGCTGTTATTGATCGTTGGTGACAGAGGGAGTAAATATTGAAGGAGATGGATGGGGTGCCCATGAGCCTCCTGTGGACTAGCACTCATCCAGGCAGCTGGGGAGCATTAAATCACCCTCTTGACTTGTGCCTTGTAAAATGTGAACAGACCTTGGGGAAATGCAAGGATAAATTACTTGCTACAGGACAACATTTATATTGCTATTGTCTGTTTCAGTTTCTGGTCAATGGCAACTGTTCCCCTTCCCTGGGACACTGACAGTAAGGAATTCACCACCTGCTGAGTGACAAAATTCCAAACGGGTGCATAGCAGGATCTCCAAGCCTCAAGTTGGTGTCAATGGAAAATTATCATCTAGTGTTTATAGCACAACAAAATTTGCCATGCCCCCTGTAGTCACACCACTAGAGGGAGCAGTTTCTATCTATTTTATCAAATTCTTTGTTCATCTTGAACAGTTCAGCTAGATCACCTTTTAGTGATCTGAACTGGAGGAAATATGGCTCTAGTCTGTGCAGTTTGGCCCCCATAACCCGATGCTTTCCAATTCATTAGTGGCTGGCATAACAGTGCAGACAAGGAAGCCCTCAGACAATGCAGCGCTCCCTTGGAGCTGCAAACATAGCCTAGCCCAATCTTCAAACAGTCCCACAAACGGCAACAAGTCATTTAAATGTGCTTTTACCCATCACCCTATTCCCTTACCGGAGTCAGGTTCATGGCCCAGAAATAAGGCATGTGGGGGAATGTGTCCATGACCATCAGCCCAACGTCCCCGTGCACCTTTATGCTCTCTGTCATCCAGCCAATGTCCTTGAAACAGCTGGTCAGCATCTGCACCAAGGTCAAACTCCTGGACAAAGACATTTTGCAGAGAATTACACAGAATCCGTAAGACATAGGAGCAGAAGTGGGCTTTTTGTCACTTGAAGGCTGCTCTGCAGCAGAAAAACAGATTATTTCACCCACAAGATCTATGTCAGTATTTCTGCTCTACACATGTACCTCCCCTTCCCATATCTCTCTCCACATCACCCCATCAACATATCCTTCTATTTACTGTTTGCCCTGCTGCCACTGAGATCAGATAAAATTCTCGAATGGAGACAGCACAGGGTAAGCTCATTCAGTCCACCTGATTCATGCTGGCTCTATGGAAGCACAACCTGCTCATTCCCAAACCCCTGCCTTTCCCCCCATAGCCGGGTAACTTTTCTTGATTATCTCCCTTGAGATAATCACCAGAGAGATTTAAAAAAAGACATGAGGAATTTTATTTTTACACAGAGGGTGGTTCACGTGTGAAATGAACTTCCCGAGGAAGTGGTACAATCCCAGTTTTTAAAAGCCATTTAGATATATACATGAATAGGAAAGATTTGGAACAGTATCAGCAAGGAGTAGGCAGGTGGGACTAGCTTAGTTTGGGATAATATTCGGCATGGACTGGTTGGACCAAAGGGTCCGTTTCTGTGCTTTGTGACTCTATGAATGAATCTGCTTCCACCACAACCTCAGATAGCACAGTTCTAATCATACACATTTGTTGCATTTAAAACAGTTTCTCCTTGTGCTGCCAGTCACCCTTAATCAGTACCTGATGGTTCTCAATCCTCCCACCAAGAAAAGCTCCTCTCCATTCTGTCTGGACCCCTCATGATTTTCAATATCTCTATCAGATCTTCTCTCCAAGAAGAGCAGCTTCAACTTCTCCAAGCTAGCCACGTAACCACATAGCCACATAACTGTTCCTTCTCAGAGGAGAACCTTTCCTTCACTTTTGCTTCTTTCCTGAAGAATGAAAGACTACCTTTTTTTGAAACATACAAGAACCTTACGGGACTCGACGGGTTGACATGGAGACGCTATTTCCCCTGGTGGGAGAGTCGAGGACTATAAGGGCATAATCTCAGAATAAAAGGTTGCACATTTCAGACATATATGAGGAAGAATTTCTTGCCTCAGAGGGTACTGAACCCGTGGAATTCTTTACCGCAGAGCACTGTTAAGTATATTCAAGGCTGAGATAGATAGATTTTTAATCAGAAAGGGAATCATGGGTTATAGAGACAAGGCAGGAAAGTGGAGTTGAGAATTGAGAGGAGAAAGTGAGGTCTGCAGATGCTGGAGATCAAAGTTGAAACTTTATTGCTGGAACAGCACAGCAGGTCAGGCAGCATCCAGGGAACAGGAGATTCGACGTTTCGGGCACAGGCCCTTCTTCAGGAATGAGCAGAGAGTGTTCAGCAGGAGAAGATAAAAGGTAGGGAGGAGGGACCTGGAGGAGGGGAGTTGGAAATGTGATAGGTGGAAAGAGGTCAAGGTGAGGGTGATAGGTCGAAGTAGGGTGGAGGCGGAGAGGTCAAGAAGAAGACAGCAGGTCAGGAAGGCGGTGCCGGGCTGGAGGAATCCGGCTGAGACAAGGTGGGGGGAGGGGGGATGAAGAAACTGGTGAAGTCCAAGTTCATCCCCTGCGGTTGGAGGGTTCCCAGTCGGAAGATAAGACGCTCCTCCTCCGACCGTCGGGTTGTTGTGGTTTGGCGGTGGATGAGTCCAATGACCTGCATATCCTCGGTGGAGTGGGAGGGGGAGTTGAAATGCTGTGCCACAGGTTAGGGGGAGTTGAAATGCTGTGCCACAGGTTAGGGGGAGTTGAAATGCTGTGCCACAGGTTAGGGGGAGTTGAAATGCTGTGCCACAGGTTAGGGGGAGTTGAAATGCTGTGCCACAGGTTAGGGGGAGTTGAAATGCTGTGCCACAGGTTAGGGGGAGTTGAAATGCTGTGCCACAGGTTAGGGGGAGTTGAAATGCTGTGCCACAGGTTAGGGGGAGTTGAAATGCTGTGCCACAGGTTAGGGGGAGTTGAAATGCTGTGCCACAGGTTGGTTGGGTTGGTTCGTCCGGATGGCCCAGAGGTGCTCTCTG
>NC_057760.1:2265007-2322313 GCF_004010195.1 Chiloscyllium plagiosum | reverse complement strand
GCATTTCAACTCCTCCTCCCACTCCACCGAGGATATGCAGGTCATTGGACTCATCCACCGCCAAACCACAACAACCCGACGGTCGGAGGAGGAGCGTCTTATCTTCCGACTGGGAACCCTCCAACCGCAGGGGATGAACTTGGACTTCACCAGTTTCTTCATCCCCCTCCCCCCCCCTTGTCTCAGCCGAATCCCTCCCGCCTGGCACCGCCTTCCTGACCTGCAGTCTTCTTGTTGACCTCTCCGCCTCCATCCTACTCCGACCTATCACCCTCACCTTGACCTCTTTCCACCTATCACATTTCCAACTCCCCTCCTCCAAGTCCCTCCTCCCTACCTTTTATCTTCTCCTGCTGAACACTCTCTGCTCATTCCTGAAGAAGGGCCTGTGCCCGAAACGTCGAATCTCCTGTTCCCTGGATGCTGCCTGACCTGCTGTGCTGTTCCAGCAATAAAGTTTCAACCTTGAGAATTGAGAGATCAGCCATGGTCTCATCAAATGGCACAGTTGACTTGATGAGCTGAATAGCCTACTTCTGTTCCTATAGACTAATGATCTATCATTGCACCAGTTGACTAAGGTGGAAAGATTTGGTAAGCAATGGACTGACAAAGCAACCAGATGGGTAACCAGGAGAACGTGTAAAAAAACCTGAAGCAGCGAGTTGTGATCCGAAACACACTAACCAAAGGGAAAGTGGAAGAATGTTCAATGGGAACATAAAAACATAGATACACAGCAACAGGGGGCAGTCATTCAGCCCAAACAGCCTGCCCTGCTATATTAGATCATGGCCGACCCTCTACCACAGACAGGGACCAAAAAGCTGTCAACATAGCTCCTACTGATCCTCTAAGCACAAACTACCTAGAAACAACTCAACTAAGTGGAATGATGGCAGCAGAGGAAAGAACAGAAAGCCAACCTGAGGTTATAAATCTCTTGCATCTATGTGCTCCCACTGCAGAAAAACTTGTGGATCTGATACTGACTGCACAGTGATCCAAAAACTCACCCAGCTTGACAGATGTAATCCTCGATTCAAATGAACTGCTGCAGATGATGACTGTCATCCACCTCAATGCCATTTCCCTGCACTCTCCCCACATCCTTTGATGTTACTGGTGTGTAGGAATTGATTGATCTCTGATCTTGAACCTGTTCAAAGATTGAGCTTCCTCAGCCTTTCTGGGGGGTAGAGAATTCCAAAGATTCACCACTGTCTAAGTGAAAACTTTCCTCATCAGTTTTAAATTGCCTGCTCCTAAATCTGAGACTGCCCTAGGTCTAGACACCCTCCTCTCCTGCATCCACTCTGCAAGACTTTCTTCTCCCCCCACCCCGAGTTTCAATTAGATCACCTCTCATGCTTCTAAATTCCAAACAATAGAGGCCCAAACTCATCAACCGCTCCACAGAGAGTAGATCTGATACCTCAGGAATCTACTCTATATCCTTTCTTAGGTAACGGGTTCACGGTGCCCACAAACCTTCAGATGCAATACCAGCAACATTTCAAACTTTCAAAAGAGAACTGGGTTAACACTTACAAAGAAAACTTTGCAGGGTAGGGGGAAAAATAAGAGAGGGAATGGAATAGGACTCAGTGGATTACTACGTCAAAGTCCAGCACAAGTTTGATGGGCCAGATGGCCTTCTTTCTGTGCGACACAATTCTCTGAGTTCAGTTCAAAACAATGGAATAAGTTCTGGCCTGCATAGCTCTAATTTCTTTTGAGCCACTGACAGTAGTAACCTTTGACCTGGAGGCATGGCAGAGAATGAAAACTGTCGTCAGTACCTCATCTCTAAAGGGATCGCGTAGTTGATCTGACTTCCATCTTTAACCGTCCGAGAGATACACAAGGTTTCTGCAGGAGAGAAAAACAAAGCGTGTGGAAGAAATAAGTACCATTAAATAGACTGAAGCAACGCTTTATAAAATGGCCCCTTCGCTTTCACCATCCCCACTTTGTTTTTGAGAGAAGCGAGCCAGTGTTCTCCTGCCCATTTTGCACATGCAATCCTACGGTGCATTGTGTGTTTGTACTGGTGGTCTCCATGGTTCTGACATCTCTAATTTAGCATGTACATTCTCACATTCAAATTCCTCCAAGGACTGCCTCCTAGCAACATTTTAACCACTTCTGGCCATTCTCTAACGTGCCTCGCCTGCACCCTCTAGTGCTTTCGCTGCACCATTAGTGGCTGCGCCTACAGCCATCCATGCTTCCAACACCCACCCAGCAGTTCCCTCCTTAAGCCTCTTCACTTCTCACTCCTCCTTTAAGAGACTCCTGAAAACCTATGTTTTTGAGGATATAACGAGTTAATGGATGTGGGAGAACTGGCGGATGTGGAGTATGTGGATTTTCAGAAAGCTTTCAATAATGTCCCACACAAGAGGTTGTGGTGCAAAATCAAATCACGTGGGATTGGGCTAATGTACTGGCATGGATTGAGAACTGATTAGCAGACTGGAAACTGAGAATATAAATAAGTGAGTAATTTTCAGAGCGGAAGGTGATGACAAGTTGGGTATCCCAATGACCAGTACTTATGCCCCAGCTATTCACTGTACATTCCAAAGATTTAGACGAGGAAATCAGACTGAATATTTCCAGTATGTTGACAAGAACTAGGTCTTGATGTACAAAAGTATCTGGATGTCAGCGTGAACCAGGCACTGAAAGCAAGCACGCAGGTGAAACAAGCAGTTAGGAAGGCAAATGGCATGTTCACCTTCATTGCAAGAGGGTTTGAGTACAGGAGCAAGGAAAGTCTTACTGCATCTGTTCAGGAGCTTAGTGAGATCACACTTGGATTGCATGCAGTTATAGATTAGATTACTTACAGCGTGGAAACAGGCCCTTCGGCCCAACAAGTCCACACCAATCTTCTGAAGAGCAACCCACCCAGACCTAACACTATGGGCAATCTAGCATGGCCAATTCACCTGACCTGCACATCTTTGTGACTGTGGGAGGAAACCGGAGCACCCGGAGGAAACCCATGCAGACACAGGGAGAATGTGCAAACTCCACACAGACAGTTGCCTGAGGCGGGAATTGAACCCGGATCTCTGGCGCTGTGAGGCAGCAGTGCTAACCACTGTGTTCTGCTTACCTAAGGAAAGTTATAACTGTCAAACAGGAAATGCGGAGAAGATTCACTAGACTGATTCCAGGGATGACAGGTTTGTGGGAGGAGAGATTGGGTCAACTGGACCTGTATTCATTGCAGTTTAGAAGAATGAGAAGATATTTTATTGAAAGTTGTGAAGTTATGCTGTGGCATTGGTTAGGCCACTTTTGGAATATTGCATGCAATTCTGGTCCCCTTCCTATCGGAAAGATGTTGTGAAACTTGAAAGGGTTCAGAAACGATTTACAAGGATGTTGCCAGGGTTGGAGGATTTGAGCTATAGGGAGAGGCTGAGCAGGCTAGGGCTGTTTTCTCTGGAGCGTCGGTGGAGGCTGGTACAATTGCAACATTTAAGAGGCATTTGGATGGGTATATGAATAGGAAGGGTTTGGAGGGATATGGGCCGGGTGCTGGCAGGTGGGACTAGATTGGGTTGGGATATCTGGTCGGCATGGACAGGTTGGACCGAAAGGTCTGTTTCCATGCTGTACATCTCTATTACTCTATGAAATATATATTGTTCTAACAGGGCTGGATATACTGGATGTGGGAAAGGTGTTTCCCCTAGCTGGGAGGCATTCATAACAATGGATCATGGTCTCCAGGTACAGCATAGGCCATTTCTGACTGAGATGAGGACACTTTTCTTCACTTAGATAGGTGGTGAAATTATGGAGATGAAATTACTGACTTTATTTAAGAAATAAATAAATAGACTCATAGTAGGCAAAGATGGATGGATCAGAACAGCTCAATGTGTGATCCAATTAGCCATGATTGTTTTGAATTTGGACAAGCTGGAGGCTAGAAGAACACAGCAAGCCAAGCAGCATCAGAAAGTGGAGAAATCAATGTTTTGGGTGTTAAATCTTATTCAGGACTGATCATTTTGAATGACAGGGTGGGTTTAATGGATCAAATTGCTTCCTCTTGCTCCTATTTTTATGTTTCTCCCAGTGGCACTAAGCTTTTGGGCATATGTGGCTGTAACACAGTTTTCTGCATTCTGTTCTATTACACTGACGCACTTATGCAAGGTAATGATTTGTCTGGTTGACATGCAAAACAATACTATTGTTGAAGGTGGCACGGCAACTCAGTGGTTAGAACTGCAGCCTTACAGAAACAGGGACCTGGATTCAATTCCAGCCTCGGGCAACTGTGTGAAATATGTATATTCCCCACGTGTCTGCTTGGGTTTCCTCCGGGTGCTCCAGTTTACTCCCATAATCCAAAGATGTGCAGGTTTGGTGAACTAGTCTTGTTAAATTGCTCATAGTGTTCAGGAATGTGTGGGTTAGGTGCATTAGTCAGGGGTAAGTTTAGAGTAATAGGGTAAGGGAATGCGTCTGGGTGAGTTACTCTTCAGACAGTTGGTGTGGACTTGTTAGGCTGAATGGCTGGGATTCTATGATTCTATTTCACTGTATCTTGGTATATTTGGCAATAATAAATCAAATCATGTCAATGTCCCCTTAAGCTACTGATCATCAATGTCCATCTAATTATGCATCTAATGGGGGGTGGGGGGTGCACTTTGCTATATTAAGATGCTGGAGGAACGTGGGTTTCATAGTCTAGGTTTGAACATCAAGAACAGAAAGCTGAAGGTGGAAGGGTCTTCAATACAAGTATCTTCAGATAGATGGATATCTGAGAGGTAACGCCATCAACAGATATGGTATCGCATGAATGACTTATTGGCCTTGGAGAGGGGAGGGTGCAGTACAGGTTTATCTGAACAGTACACATTAGAGGCAGGAATCAGCTATTTGTCTCAAGCCTGCTCTGCCAAGTAATAAAATGACGACTAATCTGATTACACACACATTTCCATCAACCCCGATGACCTCTGACACGAGGGCTTAAAGGGCTCAGATTCAAAGATAGGTCTATTAAACCTCAACTAAGCTCCCTTGACTTTTGGAGATCAGTGCTTAAAATTTTACCAAGCTTTGACAGTGTAGGCACAGAGAAACAACTTTCTACAGTGGAGAAGTGGAAGACTGGGGACATTATCTTAAAACTGGAGTGAGGCAATTTATGTGGAACACTTTTACCTCCACACAAAGATTAATGAAAATACAATACCCTCTTTCCCACAAAATGCTATAAAATCCAGAGGTCAGAGCTTTATTCAATAAGGTCATGACTGATCTGTTTGTGTCTTGAATTTCACCGTCCCATCTTCACCCAACAATCTTCAATTTCCTTGCCTCACTCAAATCTATCCACCCCACCCTAAAAAAATAGCTAACAACGCTGCCTTTACCACCTTCTGAGTGCAGACTCCTAAAGTTACACAATTCTCAAACAATTTTTCCTTATTTCTGTGCAAAACGGATGACACCGTATGGTTCTGGACTGATCCACAACAAGGCACATTGAGTGAAGGCTGTTAAATGGGATTCAGTTAAGTGCAAGATCAACAATGATGTGATGGAATGGCCTCCTCCTGTTCCCATAAATCAGTAAATGCTGAAAATTAGGTCAGGCACAGACTGACTCATCATTAAAAGTCAAGAATAGATTCAACAAATGTAATTGTTCCTAATGACTAAGACACCCAAGGTGGTGATGTGGAGCTACCAGACAATACAAAACAGCCAGACTAACCACTGACACCCACCCAACCAGCAGTGATGAGTCAGCCATAACATGTTTACAGGGTTCAGGTGTGGCTCACATGTCAAAATCTATCGTCTGTAAGATATACACCCTCAATGGGGCCATGGGGTTGCAGGTGGGGGGTCGTGTGTAGAACTTTGCTCCAAAGCCCAAAGCACTTGGGATAAGTGATGATTGGCCAGTTTAGCTGAATTGTGATGCAGGCTCAAAGGACTAAATGGTCTCCACCTGACCCATGGTGGGCAGCACGGTGGCACAGTGGTTAGCACTGCTGCCTCGCAGCGCCAGAGACCCGGGTTCAATTCCCGCCTCAGGCGACTGACTGTGTGGAGTTTGCACATTCTCCCCGTGTCTGCGTGGGTTTCCTCCGGGGGCTCCGGTTTCCTCCCACAGTTCCAAAGATGTGCAAGTCAGGCAAATTGGCCATACTAAATTGCCCATAGTGTTAGGTTAGGGGTAAATGTAGGGGTATGGGTGGGTTACGCTTCGGCGGGTCGGTGTGGACTTGTTGGGCCGAAGGGCCTGTTTCCACACTGTAAGTAATCTAATCTAAAAAAAAAGTGCGTGCATGCGCATATCTGTCTGCATGTGTTTACGTATGTACACAAGGGAAAGAGGAGAATGAAAAGAAAGGAACAGGAAAAGAGGGAAGTGAGTGATGGTAGGAATGAGTGAGTGAAGGAAGAAGAGAAGGTGAGGGAGTGAAAGAATGCAGGAGATAAAGCCATAGAAAGTACTTACTGTTACCTAGACTGAGGTCTTTGTCAACCTTCTCCAAAGGCTGTGAGTAAAATAAAGAGAGGGTACAAGATTAGAATAACGGTCAATGGAAGCACTGCACAATTTAGATTTGAGTCACTTTCCAGCTGAGAGCACCACTGGAGTTGACTGTTCCATTATTTCCCTAGGGATCGGCAGTAGGCTGTATAATCAAAGCCTCAATAATGACAGGTCAGAATCACACCTCACTAAAAAACATTTCTCAATATGTGACTGATCAGGAGTATGGACCTTCAATTATTTTATCCAACCCTCCCTCCTTGTTTAGGCTAATGAAAGATGGGAGCTTTCAGATCTCTGGAGTTCAGCGCCACAACGGGCAGTGGTCATGGGAGCAACCCATCCTCTTTGGCTGGTTAGCCTGAAGCTTTGCTTCAATCTACAACACGTTCCAACAGTGGACAGGACAGTGGGGGCAGCAGACACAGTGGGAGCCTTGCCAACTGCAGGTTTCCCTCTGAGCTCCACACCATGCTGACTGAGAAATACTTCTTTGCCAGAACTGCCTCCTGAACAGCATGATGGATGCACCTACACTACACTACAGGATCCAGCAATTCACGGAGCCAGTTCATTGCCACCTTCTCAAGGGACAACTGGGGAGGGGCAATTGCTGAAACTGGCTACTTCCCAAGAATAGGTTTTGTTTAAAGCAAGGGCTTAGATGGTTTCTCCAAGACAGGCCTCCTGCCCATTTCTCCCAAACAACTTGGATTCTACCCTTTTCCAAGGCTACCAACTAGCTTTGTCATGGCCTTCCACTGCCAACAGTCCTGCAGTATCAGGAAACCTCACCCCTCCCCATTTCCAACACTCCTATCACTGAAATGAAAAACAATCAACGAATGTCTGTTTGATGTGCTAGTGGATTACTTGCATTCTTTTAAAGATTTGTTCATAGGCTGTGGGTGTCGGTGGCTAGACCTGCAATTTATTGCCTATCCCCAAATGATCCTTAGGTGGTGGTGAGCTGTCTTCTCCAACCGTTCTACTCCTTGGGGAATAGTGCAGCCAAAGTGCTGTTAGGGAAGGAGTTCCAAGATTTAAAGGTACCTGACGGACAACCTTTGTACATAGAGGGTGGCATGCGTATGAATGAGCCGCCAGAGGTGGTGGTGGAGGCTGGTACAATTACAACATTTAAAAGGCATCTGGATGGATACATGAACAGGAAAGGTTTAGGGAGATATGGGGCAAATGGAATTAGATTAATTTAGGATATCTGGTCAGCATGGACAATTGGACTAAAGGATCCAACTGCTTCCATGCTATACAACTCTGAGTTTGATCCAGCGATACTAAAAGAATGGCTGATCTAGTTCCAAGTCAGGATGGTGAAGGGGTTTGGAAGGGAAAACTGCTCAGCTAATTAAGGTGCTGTAAGAGTTTGGTGACTTTAGTGAGTTACTGTAGATGATGCACAATGCTGTGACTGAGTATCAGAGTGGAGGGAGTCAACGTTGAAGATGGTAAGTGGTGTACCAGTTAAGATGCTGCTTTATCCTGGATGGTGTAAAGCTTCTTCAGTGTTGTTATTCTCATGGGTCTGCATACAACAATTATCCATAAAGCTAATCTACAATTCCTGGTGACTCCAAAGGAAGACTGGAGAGTTGGCAACTCTATGCATTATTGATGAGTGTCTGCAAGGTGAAAGAGAAGGCCTGACCGTCTCAGTGCGAACTGCCACCGTCCACGGCAAGCTACCAAATCCTACCGGCAATTCAACCTCTGTTGTTTCTGTCAATCTTTCACTGCCCCGGGACTCGCACAGCTCTCTCACGACCAGGCGTCGCCCATTGTAGATGGTGTTGTTCAAGTGACTGATAGCCAGCGCCACATTTTCAGCATCCCCTACGTCAACAAAAGCGTAGCTGCCAACAAAGGATGGGAACATCGGGAATGTTGCAAGAACAACTATCACCTCCAAAAAAATCAATCAACCACAACTCTCACATTTACTGCCCATCCCAAGGTTTCCTGAAGAGGTTGCTGACAATACCCAACACAACAGTAACTTGCTAAGTTACCCATGTCTAAAATTTTGGACAGACCAGGTAAGGGTTTGTGTTCAGTGAACCCATTGGTGCTTTTTCGCCACTTTCATGCTAATTTTTGTTCAGATGAAACCTGGAATTTGATTCCACAATCTAGCAGGATCCCTGGCGCACACCCTCCATGACATTTGTTTCCCTGGCCCCCAATGCCTCATTTTCACCATGGTCATCCAGTCCCTGTACACATCCATCCGCCATAGCAAAGGCCTTCAAACTCTCGATTTCTTCCTCTCCCGCCGACCAAACCAGTACCCCTCCACTGACACACTCATTCGATTGGCTGAACAACTTCTCCTTTCAATCCTCCCACTTCCTTCAGACCAAAGGGGTAGCCATGGGCACCCGCATGAGCCCCAGCTATGCCTGCCTCTTCGTTGGATACGTGGAACACTCCATCTTTCGTAGATGCACAAGCACCATATCCACCGTTTCCTCCATTATATTGATGACTGTATCAGTGCCACCTCGTGCTCCCACGAGCAGGTTGAACAGTTCATCAACTTCACAAACATCTTCCACCCTGACATCAAGTTCACCTGGACCACCTCAGACACTTCCTTCCCCTTCCTGGACCTCTCCATCTCCATTTCTGGCGATCGACTCAACACGGATAGCTAGTTCAAACCCACCAACTCCCTGGACTACACCTCCTCCCATTCCCCTCTCCTCTAAAAACACTATCCTTACTCCCAATTCCTCCGCCTCTGACAGGTGTGTTCCCAGCAGAAGCAATTCCACTTCAGAACATTCCATTCAACCTGCTATTTCAAAGGCCGCAATTTCACCTCCCACTTGGTCAACAATGTCCTCTGGTGCATCTCCTTCACTTCCCGCACCTCTGCCCTTGAACCCTCCAACCACAACAAGGATATAACTCCCCTGGTCCTCACCTTCCACCTTCAGATGCAGTGCATCATCCCCCACCATTTCTGCCAACTACAGTCAGACCGCACCATCAGAGATATATTTCCTTCTTCATCCTATCAGCATTCTGCAGAGACCAATTCCCTCCACGACTCCTTCGTTAGGTCCACATCCACCCTCCACTCCTGGCATCTCCCCTTGCCATTGCAAGACGTGTAAAACCTGCACCCACACCTCCCTCCCTCCCTCACCTCCATCCAAGGTCCCTAAAGATCCTTCCACATCGGCATAGATTTTCCTGCACACCCAAACACCTCATCTACTTATCCATTGCTCTTCATGTTGTCTCCTTTACACTGGGGAGACAGGATGCCAACTCACAGAACGTTTCAGAGAACATCTCTGGGACACACTCACCAAATAACTTCACCGCCCTGTGGCTGAACACTTCAACTCCAACTCCAACTGCCAAGGACATGCAAGTCCTGGGCCTCCTCCACCGCCACCGCCAAATCCTAGTCACCTGACATCTGGAGGAAGAACATCTCACCTTCCACCTTGGGACCCTCTAACCACATGGCATCAACACCAATTTCACCAGTATTCTAATCTCCCCTCCTCCCACTTCATCCCAGATCCAACCCTTCAACTCTGCACTGCTCTCGTGAACCGTCCTACCTGTTCATCTTCCTTCCCACCTATCCGCTCTGAACTATCACCATTACCCGCCACCTGCATCGGCCCATCACCTTCCCAGCTAACTTCCTGCCAGACCCACCCCATCATATTTATCTCTCAGCCCTCCCCTACATTCCTGATGAAGGGCTTAAGTCCGAAACGACGTTTCTCCTGCTCCTAAAATGCTGCCTGACCTGCTGTGGTTTTCCTGCACGACACTCTCGACTCTGACCTCAAGCATCTGCAGTCCTCACTTTCTACTCCATGTCACCAGGCGTCCTGCTTTTTCTCCACATCACAGTGAACACCACTCCACTCACTCTCTCTCTCTCTCCCCCCCCCCCCCCCCCCCCCAAATGTTACAATTGTACCAGCATCCACCACTTCCTCTGGCAGCTCATTCCATACACACACCACACTCTGCGTGAAAATGTTGTCCCTTAGGTCTCTTTTATATCTTTCCCCCCCTCACCCTAAACCTATGCTCTCTAGTTCTGGACTCCCCCATCCCAGGGAAGAGACTTTGTCTATTTATCCTATACATGCCCCTCATGATTTTATAAATCTCTATAAGGTCACCCCTCAGCCTCCGACGCTCCTTGTAAATCTTTTCTGAACTGTTTCAAGTTTCACAACATCTTTCCGATAGGAAGACCAGAATTGCATGCAATATTCCAAAAGTGGCCTAACCAATGTCCTGTACAGCTGCAAATGACCTCCCAACTCCTGTACTCAATACTCTGACCAATAAAAGGAAAGCATATCAAATGCCTTCTTCACTATCCTATCTACTTGCAACTCCACTTTCAAGGAGCTATGAATCTGTTGGCTGAGAACACTAGAGTGGGCTGTTACTCATCGTGCAAGAGCCAGAAATGAATAGGAGAGCATTTGTTTTTAATCCTCTCTATATCCTCACCTCTATAATCTCCTTCAGCCCCTATACTTCTCCCTATCTCCATACAGCCTGATCTTTCTACCTCCTTGGTGCCTCTTGGTCAAATTATGTTAGCAAATTTTCTCTCCGTGTGAAACTTTGCCAGATGTCTTACTACGCTAAAGGATAAAGATGCTCTCTAAGTGCAAGCTGTTCCCGAACCACCAATCTGCAGCTTACCACTTCAGCCCTGACACTATTTTGCGAACTGTCACAGGCTCAAATGCAGCAAACAGCTTCTGGATCTGCTCCTGGAAGAAATGGAAACAGTGGTCAGACATCACATCTCCGAGCCCTTTCCAAAGAATGTCTAATGAGAGCAGAACAAACGAGGCCAAAACCCCAATTTCCCCATACCTCACCCATTTCCTTCATTTCTATTCTAGGAACCAAACACAAGATAAAATACAAGTAGAGTCTGTTACTGTTCATGGGAATGAGTTCACCAGCAAAAATAAAACTGGTTGCCCATTGCTAACTGCACTCGAATTGAATGGCTCATTTGGCAATTTCAGATGTTGACAGCCCCACTGGCTGTAGGCCAGATGGATAAGGGCAACAGATTCTTTTTTGAAACGGCAGAGAGACAGGGCAGAGCTAGAGAGAAAGAGAGCAGGGAGGGTGAGCAAAGGGAGAGAACGAGCGAGGGCGGAGTAAAAGGAGTGAAGTGGGTGGGGGGAAAGAGAAAGAGAGAGAGAGAGAGAGAGAGAGAGAGAGAGAGAAGCAGGGCAGAGAGATAGGTAGGGGGCAGAGAGAGAAATCTTTGTCAAAACTGGAGAGAAAAGCAGAATGTGCAGATGACTTTTTTTAGTTGAGAAATGCCAGTGAACTAAATCAAAAAACACTGCAGATGCAAGAAATTGAAAGTGAAATCAGCATAGGCTGAAAATATTCAGCAACTCAAGCAGCACGTGTCTCTGGAGAAGGCAAGCATTTGTGTTAACTGTTTCTCCATCCAGAGTTAGTGGCTGAGCTACTCAGGTGTGTCCATCATTTGCTCCTTAAGTCTCTCTCTCCTTCCCCGGCACCAGGACTCAAATTCATTGCCCACTGCAGCTGGCGTACTAACACATTCTGGAGTTTATGCAGCCAGGAACAATGTAATAATGAATGATGGCTGGAGTAAAGTACAATCGCCCTCAGCAGCAAAGATAACTCATTTTCTCTCTGTCCAATCTCCCTCCTCTCCCTTCTCTCTCAGCCTGCTCTGCCATTTGATCATTGCTAATCTGACCATGGATTCTACTTTTCTATCTATTGTCGCATACTCTTAAGTGTCATAGAGTCAAAGATGTACAGCACAGAAACAGACCTCTCAGTCCAACTTGTCCACACCAACCAGATATCCCAACCCAATTTAGCCCCACCTGGCCCAATTCCCTCCAAACTTTTCCTATTCATGTCCCCATCCAGATGCCTTTTAAATGTTGCAATTGTCTGAACCCTTTCATGTTTCACAACATCTTTCCAATAGGAAGGAGACCAGAATTGCACGCAATATTCCAACAGTGGCCTAACCAATGTCCTGTACAGCCGCAACATGACCTCCCAACTCCTGTACTCAATACTCTGACCGATAAAGGAAAGGATACCAAACACCTTCTTCACTATCCTATCTACCTGCAACTCTACTTTCAGGGAGCTATGAACCTGAGGTCTGTCTTTGTTCAAGGTCTTTGTTCAAGGTCTTTGTTCAAGGTCTTTGTTCAAGGTCTTTGTTCAAGGTCTTTGTTCATCAACACTCCCTAGGACCTTACCATTATATGTATAAGTTCTGCTAACATTTGCTTTCCCAAAATGCAGCACCTCACATTTATCTAAATTAAACTCCATCTGCCACTCCTCAGCCCGATGGCGCATCTGATCAAGATCCTGTTGTAATCTGAGGTAACCTTCTTCGCTGTCCACTACACCTCCAACTTTGGTATCATCTGCAAACTTACCAACTATGCCTCTTATGCTCACATTCAAATCATTTGCATAAATGATGAAAAGTAGTGGACCCAGCACTGATCCTTGTGGCGCTCCACTGGTCACAGGCCTCCAGTCTAAAAACCCTCCACCACCACCTTCTGTCTTCTACCTTGACTGCCTTCTCCAAATCAAGAATCTAACTCAGCCTTAAAAGTATTCAATGACTCTGCATTTAGCAATCTCCAGAAATTGCATTCCATAGATTCATGACTTTGAGAGAACAAAAATCCGATTTAATGGGATTAAATTATGCTCTCTAGGTTTAGTTTCCCAAATACTCTGTGAACAGTAGGTTTACAGTAACCATTATGCGAGGACAATATACAATGGGGATAATAACTGAAACACAAACTCTCTCTCCCGTGATCAACAATCATGTGTGGTTGAAAGAATCTAGATCAGGCTCCTGCACACAGCAAAGCTGATCATTCAAAACCATAGGTCTTAATAAGGATGGAATCATTGTGTCCCGACGCACCTCCGCAATCTCGGATGGAAGGTTCCCAATGTAGATGCCCTTCTTTCTGGGTCCTATGGAAAAACAAGTATAAAAAGGGTTAATTGTTTTATTCATTTACAAGATGACAGTGCCGCTGACTGGGCCAGCATTTACGGAATCTCAACTAGTGATGGACAATCACATTGCTGTGGGCCTAGAGTCATGTGGAGGCTAAACCAAGTGAGGACAAAACACTTCCTTCCCTAAAAAACATTATTTGCCTACAATTCAGAAAAAGTGGTGGGCGCAGGTACAGTTACAACGTTTAACTATTGGACAGGTATATGAATTGGAAAGGTTTAGAGGGAAATGGACCAAACACAGACAAATGGGACAACTTTAGTTTGGGAAACTTGGTTGGCATGGACTAATTGGACTAACATGTGTGTTTCCATGCTGTCTGACTCCATGACTCTAATTGGCAAGAGTTCATGAACACAATTAGACCCTTAATTCCAGATTTTTATTGAATTAAGAATTCCATCAGGTGCAGTGGGGTTCAAACCTTACCTAAAATAATAGTCTAGCGATAATACAAAGCCATTTCCATATATGTTTAAAGGGGAGACCGTGAAAGGTGCCCAACCCCCTCCACCCCCACTACCACATCTGTTCAATCCAGCTAGGATGTGGTTCCTCTGGGATTTGAGTTCCACTAGTACATTAGCTGAATCAATAGGAAATTCAGACAAGGGGATGCATCACTAGCAAGCAAGCCCCACCCCACCCCCAACTCCATATGATCTCTGCACACGGGAATCAGCGACTACAGCAGGAACTCAGGCAACATTCTCCCGTGCTCCATAGCCAAGGGAAGCAGAGCTGAAACAGGTCGACCCAAGGCACTTTCCTTACCTATTTACTAAACTCACCATAAAATAGGGATGAAACTAGGAACTTCCCAGTCCAACTTGGGTGAATGCCAAAGATCATACTCTACAATTCAGGTTTCCTAATTGGATTTTCTTCCCCCCCCCGCAATGGAACAAGGTGACTGTTAGTTGAAAGAAAAACCATGTTCCACCCTTAATTCCCTCTCTCCCATTCTGCTAATCCCAGATGCAAAATCCTGCAAATGTACTGACAGGCTTGGCATTCCAACATCATTGTCATCTCTCCAGCCAATATTCCCAGCACTGAGGCACTGATTATGGTCAATGAGCCACATTCTCTGCGCGTCTGACACGAGATGTCCAAAACTAGCTCACTACTGAGCTCTGAATGGGTTCACCTCTCTCAAGTTTCGTCAGGACAGTATGGATGTTCATATATCTACATTAAATGGAATTGTAACACCTCCTGCAGATGAATACATGCATGGACAGGCTGGGTGACTTCAAGCATCCTTTCCTGTCTGTTGTTGTTTGTCGGACAGGACCCGAGGTGAAAAATACCCCAACAATGGAGAGCTTTGGAAATCACAGGCCTGAAGGGCTTAATAGCACTTGACGGTGGCAATGCTACTGGCCTTGTCAATCAAAAGTCTGAACTGATAATCCAGAGGCGCGCGTTCTGATCCAAGCAATGACATTGGTGGAAATTTAAATATACAAATAATCATGAAACTATTGGATCGCCAGAAAAACCAAGCTGCTTCTTTAGGAGGGTAATCTGCCATCCTTTCCCAGCCCAGCCTACACACCATTTCCAGGCTCTCAAAGATGTGGTCGATTCTTAACTGCCCTCTGTAATAGCTTGCTAGCAACTCTGCTACCAGTTGACTGCAGCAGTTCATACCTTCTCAAGTGGACAAAAATGAAAAGTAGTTAATGCTGGCCTTGCATAACTCCAAGAACAATTTTAATACAGTTTTCTTTTCAAAACTCTACCGGACGTCATACAGTATTTCTGACTGCTCATTTATTCTTGCCCCAAAATGACAAATCTCTTTGTTCATTGAAGACTCGGGAAGAGAATATCTGAAGAATAAAAAATGATATTCCACGTACCTTTCGAATTCTTTGGTTCCTGTCTTCTGTTAGAAGCTCCTTCACGGTGAATCACCCTCCTTGCTACCTGCTTTTCACTGCTTTCACTTGTCGCCCTGGGATCAATATAGGAACAGACAAATCCAATCTTGTTTCAATTCCAGAAGCACACTAATGCCTGATAAGACAGCAGTATTCTTAGTAATTCAACTGCCTGTAACCTGCATTCCTTTAGCATTTTGTGCTAATGGCAGATCAATTAACTGTTTAAGAGCCCAGAATAGCCAAGCTCTTTTTCCCAGGGTAGGGCAGTCCAAAATTAGAGGGAAAGTGAGAGGGGAAATATTTAAAAGAGATCTTCGGCACAACTTTTTCACACAGAGGGTGGTGTGTGTATGGAATGAGCTGCCAGAGGAAGTGGTGGAGGCTGGTACAATTACAGCATTTAAAAGTCATCTGGATGGATACATGAATAGGAAGGGTTTAGAGAGATATGCCAAATGCAAGTAAATGGGACTAGATTAATTTTAGACATCTGGTCAGCACGGACAAGTTGGACCGAAGGGTTTCCATGCTGTACAATTCTACGACAGCCTGAACACTGGGGAGTACAGTCAGATGAAGCCTATACCTGTGTTTTTGTTGTTTCTGCTGTTTACCTAGTATTTACTTATCTATGCTACTTAACTATGCGATCCGCATGTATTGCTCGCAAGACAAAGCTTTTCACTGTGCCTCGGTACATGTGACAATAAATTAAATTCAATGAACAGAGGCAAGATGGTTCCAGAGCAGTATTGTCACTAGATTAGTAATCCATAGGCCTGGGAAAATGCACTGGTTACATGGGTTCAATAGGGCGGCACAGTGAATCAGTGGTTAGCACTGCTGCCTCACAGTGCCAGGGATCCAGGTTTGATTCCCACCTTGGTCTGTGTGGAGTTTGCACATTGTCCCTGTGTCTGTGTGGGTTTCCTCCGGGTGCTCTGGTATCCTCCCACAATCCAAAGATGTGCTAGTCAGGTGAACTGGTCATGCTAAATTGCCCATAGTGTTAGGTGCAATAGTCTGGGGTAAATATAGGGTAGGGGAACGGTCTGAGTGGGTGTGGACGGTGTGGACTTGTTGGGCGAAATGGCCTGTTTCCATACTGCAGGTTATCTAATCAAATTCCACCGTTACAACTGGATGTCAAGCCAAGATCACTCAACTGTGACACCCCCTGCAGGCAAATAATCCATCCACATCGACTGCATTGCTCCCACATGAAAGATGGGCAGTGAGGCATATCACCGTGGAAACACATGCGGCCAGCACTCTAGAGTCCATCAGCAACCCAAAACCCACAGATCTACCAGTTCAGTTCTAATCAGATCAGCCACAATCTTGCTGAATGGTGAAGGAAGTTCATGAGGCTGGCAACTAATACTTCTGTTTGTAAACATCATTAAATCTCCCTACCCAAGATTATACGTCCTTAAGGAAATAAAATAATGTTGCATAAACTTACATTTTCATTTTCTGCAGAGGCTTCCTAAGACCTGAAGGAATTCAAGCAGCCAGTTAGTTTCAATTCTGAGCAAAGGTTCCAGCAATTGAAGTTCCACCAACTAAACAACTGCAGAATTAAACAATGCAACTTTCAATAGATTTAGCTTAAAATACCCCAGAACTCCCTGAAAGTGCTGTTGAACTAATATACATGATCTATTGGAAAAGAACAAGTGATAAGTACATTAAACTAAGGATGTAACCCCAGACAAGAGATACAGACTGGAATCTAATCATGACGTTTGAGGGCTTATCTACAAAATAACAGATAAATGGGAGTAAGTTACAGAGTGGAATCTAATCAAGGGGTTCGGGGGCTTTATAGATAGAATAGCAGAGATCCAGGAGTGAGTTACAGACTAGAATTTAATCTAGAGGTTCTGGAATCGATGGGGGGAGGGGGGGGGGGGGGGCGGGGAGAAGAAGAGGTATGTTTAGATAAGATACCTGGGAGTGAATTACAGACTAGAATCAAATGAGGCATTCCGGTGGCTTTTATATTCAATAACAGATACTCAGCAATGTTTTACAGACTGGAATCTGATCAAGGGTTCAGGGAGATGAACTGGAATATAGTCAAGAGCTTCAAAGCTTTGCTACATAGAATAAAAAACACCCTGCGGTGAGTTACAGACTGGAGTCTAATTGAGGTTCAGAGGCTTTATATATAGAACTGATGCTCAGAAGTGAGTTACAGGCTGGTATCCAGCGTAGGGATTGGGGGGAAATGGGCATTTATATATTGAAAACAAATCTAATAAAGAGGTTCAGAGGATTTATATATAGAATAACATACTAGGGGAGAGTTACAGATTAGAATATAATCAAGGGGTGTGGGGATAGTTTAGATAGAAAATAACAGATATATAGGAGTGATTTCCCAGCTGACATAATCAGAGGGCTCAGGTGAATTATATATCGAATAAGTTACTCAGGAAGGAGTTATAGACTGGAATCTGACAGAGGAAAATAATGGAATTCCACAGATCTCCAGAACCTGGTAGAATTGCATCAAAGTGATTAAAGCACAGTTAAACTGATATCCCGAGAGGAGGTTAAAAGCCTGGATCTGATGGAGGGCCTTTCCTAACAGCCACTAAGTTTCACAGTCAGAAGGGTTGGGAAGCAAGATCTAGGTAGAGCAGGATGCAATCATGCAGCTTATTGTAGCAGTTCAGTTGGCAATGGACCCTCAACACCACGTGAGGCAGAGATTTGTGGTGCCCATAACCTCTCTTCCACAGCCCCCCATCCACTCCCTACCTTAACTCACTCCTGAGCATCTATTTTGTATATAAAGCCCCTGAACCCCTCAATTAGATTCCAGTGTATAACTCACTGCAGGGTGCTCTTTTATTCCATGTAGAAACCTTCTTCATAAGTGACTCCAGTTCCATTGGGGCATCCTTCCATATCCCTAATCTTTTACCCATTCCTTATAAATGACTCCAGTCCTATAAGGTCAACACCACCAACCTCACACCAAAACATCTGCCTGAACTTTACATGTGATTTCAGCCCCACTGGGGCACCATATCTACACATTTCTCCCCAACACCCTCCTAATGTTTTTGCTCACTCCAAATCCATGTAGACACACCCACTCCATCCCCCTAACCCTGCTGCCTGTTCTTACATGTGACTCCAGTCCCATTAGGGTATGCCTTTATTACCATAACCCTCTACCCAATCCTTTTCCTGAATCCTTCTGAACTCCTAAACCCTCTAGCCAATCCCTATATGTGACTCCAGTCCCACTGGGGCATCCCCTCTTCACCCTTGGTCTCTACCCTATCCTTCTTCTGAATCCTTCTGATCTCCCTCTCTACCCAACCCTCATAGGTGACTCCAGTCCCCACTGGGGCATGCCTTCTTCACTTAAACCCTCTGCTCAATCCTTACAGGTGACTCCAGTCCTCATTGGGGCATGCCTTCTTTACTCTAATCCTTTGCTCAAATATAGGTGACTCCAGTCTCCATTGGGGCATGCCTTCTTTACTCTAACCCTTTACTCAGTCCCCATTGGGGCATGCCTTCTTCACTCTAACCCTTTACTCAGTCCTCATTGGGGCATGCCTTCTTTACTCTAATCCTTTGCTCAAATATAGGTGACTCCAGTCCCCATTGGGGCATGCCTTCTTCACTCTAACCCTTTACTCAGTCCTCATTGGGGCATGCCTTCTTTACTCTAATCCTTTGCTCAAATATAGGTGACTCCAGTCTCCATTGGGGCATGCCTTCTTTACTCTAACCCTTTACTCAGTCCCCATTGGGGCATGCCTTCTTCACTCTAACCCTTTACTCAGTCCTCATTGGGGCATGCCTTCTTTACTCTAATCCTTTGCTCAAATATAGGTGACTCCAGTCCCCATTGGGGCATGCCTTCTTCACTCTAACCCTTTACTCAGTCCTCATTGGGGCATGCCTTCTTCACTCTAACCCTTTGCTCAATCCTTACAGGTGACTCCAGTCCCCATTGGGGCATGCCTTCTTTACTCTAACCCTTTGCTCAATTATAGGTGACTCCAGTCCCCACTGGGGCATGCCTTCTTTACTCTAACCCTTTACTCAGTCCCCATTGGGGCACACCTTCTTTACTCTAACCCTCTGCTCAATTATAGGTGACTCCAGTCCCCACTGGGGCACACCTTCTTTACTCTAACCCTCTGCTCAATTATAGGTGACTCCAGTCCCCACTGGAGGACTGCGCTCTGCCCCGCTTCCCTTCCAGAAGAAGGTCGTAGCAAAGTGGTACGGTAAGCATCAGATACCGGCCTTACCCAGCCGGGACAGGGGAAGATGAAGAGGCGGAGAAAGCCTGGTCAGGCTCGAACCGCCATGAGCCTCGCGCTCCATCGCCCCACGTGACTCCCCCGCACACGCCCTCAGCCACCGAAAGTAGGCCCCTCCACCGGATGTTCCCCCTCCCGCGTTTTGTTTGCGCCCCGCAGGGGTTGGCGGAATCGGAGGCCACTTCCGCCCCGCAAGGCGGCCCTGGAACAGCGGGCGAACGTTCCCCGTCAGGGCGGGAAAGCCGCGCGCGTGGGGTGACCGTCGCCATCTTGTGCCATTGCCTCCCACTTTGGTCGATGGCAGCTGCTCCCCATTAACCTCTTCAACCTTATTTATCTAACCTTTACTTAAATTTTATTATTATCCTCTCACCGCATTGAAAACGCTGACTCTGCTTTCCCTCCACAGATTTTTTCCCCAGCAGTTTATGTTTCACATCTTTAGCACCTGCGGTTCTTTGTTCTGTATGATTATTCTGCTTTTATTTTCTCTCTGTCTCCCCGTTTTTTGTGTTTCGAAACATAGGAACTGTATAGGAGTTTACAAAAATCACAAGGGGCATGGATAGAGTGAATAGGCAAAATCTTTTTTCCACGGGGTAGTGGAGTCCAAAACTAGAGGGCAAAGGTTAAAGGTGAGAGGGAAAAGATTTAAAAGAGACCTAAGGTCAACCTTTTCCATGCAAAGGGTGGTACATGTGTGGAACAAGCTGCCAGAGGACGTGGTGGAGGCTGGTATAATTACAGCATTTAAAAGACATCTGGATGGGTACATGAGTAGGAAGGGTTTAGAGGAATATGGGCCAAATGCTGGTAAATGGGACTAGACTAACTTAAGATATCTAGTTGGCATGAACACGTTGGACCCTAGGGTCTGTTTCCTTGCTGTATAGGTCTATGATGCTATGAGAGCAGGAGTTTCCTTATTAAGCTCTTCCTCCATTGTTGGTTGGTGGGATGTGGGCATCGCCAGCTCGGTCAGTGTTTGTTGCCCATCCTTAATTGTTAAGAAAGAGTCAGACCCCATTGCCCAGACTGAGTAAGGACAAAGGGCTTTTGCCTGAAATGCTGATTTTCCATTCCTGATGAAGGGCTTTTGCCCGAAACATCGATTTTCCTGTTGCTCGGATGCTGCCTGACCTGCTGTGCTTTTCCAGCACCGCTCTCTCGACTCTAATCTCCAGTCCTCACTTTCACCTTCCTTTCTAAAAGGGCATTAGTGAACCAGGTGGGTTTTTCAACCATTGTCAGGATTTCATGGTCATCATTAGAGTTTTGATTCCAGATTTTTATTGGAACCAAATTGTACCATCTGCTCTGGAGGGATTCGAATCTTGGTCCCAGAACATCAGTGGATTAATAGTTCAGCAATAATACCACTAGGCCATTATACCCCCATTTGGCCCTTCAAGTCTGCTCAACCATTCAATAGAATCATGGCCGATCATTTATCTCAATGCCATTTCCCAGCTTTCTCCCCATACCCCAATCTTAAAAATGATAATTTTTTTCTTAAATATATTAAATGACTTGGCTTCCACAGCCTTCTGTGATAGAGAATTCCACAGGTCTATTATTATTTGAGTGAAGAAATCTCAGTCCTAAATGGTCTTGCCATATCCTGAGACTGTGACCCTTGATTCTAGACTCCCTAATCAGGAAAACATCTTCCCTGTATCTAGTCTGCCTAGTCCTGTTAGAATACTAGATATTTTTAAACAACCTGTTCAGATATATTATTACATACTTCTGGAGTAGGTAGGAATTATATCAGGGTCTCCTGATTCAGATGTAGGAATGCTATCATTAAACATTTCAATCAGATCCTTCCTCATCCTTATAAACTCTACTGAGTACAGTCAAACCAATCTCTCTTCACAGGACAGTGAGAATACTGTCATCCCCAGTATCAGCCAACTGGATCCCTGCTGCACCTCCTCTATGGCAGGTATAACTTTACTTAGGTAAGGAGATAAAAACAACATACTGAACTCTGGATGTGGTCTCATCAAGTTGCTATAATACATCCCTACTTCTGAAATCAAATCCTGTTGCAATGAAAGTTAACTTTACTTATTGAGCATAAGGAACATGAACAGGATTAGGCCATTCAGCCCTCAAGCCTTCTCCACTGTTTTAAATTGGGTTTGTTTTGTCATCTCAAAGTCTGTTAGGCAAAGCAAAGATCACTGTTCATTTGATTCCCCGCATCCATCCATCATTCCCTTTAAGACAAAAACAGAGATTGCTGAAAACAACTCAAGTCTGGCAGCATCTGTGGAGAGAACACAGATCCATTCTGAAGAAGGGTCACTGGACCCGAAACAATGACTCTTGGTTCTCTCCTGCTGAGTTTTTTTTCCAGCAATATCTGTTTTCTGATTTCCAGTATCTGCAGTTCTTCAGTTTTTTGTTCCTTCTAAGGACCATCACTGGGACGTATGCTCACCAAATGGCATGCTGATGTGTAGCCGCTACTTCCTAAAAGCTGCTGCTGTGTGTGGACCTCGGAGTTCTGCCATTCAATAAGATCATGGCTGATCTGATTATGACCTTAACCCCATTTTTCCACCTGCTGTCCATAATTCTGGACTCCCTCTTCAATCAGTGATCTGTCTAGCTCAGTGAGTGGTTTTGATAGAGTTGTTACAGATGAGGGAATATCTCCCCTTGTGGGTAAGAGCATTACCAATGCTTTCAAGATAGTTACTAATTCATCCAATGAAGAATTAGGAAGGTGTTTCTTTATCCAAAGCATGGTAAGAATGAGGAACTATAGTACAGGGAATGGTGGAAGGAAATGGGATTGATACATCTAAGAGAAAATTAGATAAATACACAAGGGAGAAGGACTCTCCCTCATTATGGGCATTTAAGCGGGCATTGGATAGGCATATGGAGGATAGTGGGCTAGTGTGGGTTAGGTAGGCTTGGATCGGCGCAACATTGAGGGCCGAAGGGCCTGTACTGCGCTGTATTCTTCTATGTTCTATGTTCTAAATAGGTAAATTTAGATGAAACAACAAGAGGACCCTTAGGATGAGCATAAACACCAGCATGGTTTGATTGTGCCGAATGGCCAATTGCTATATTGTATATTCTATATAATCCTAACCAGCCAACAAATGAGCTGCTGAAGCTCCTAAATGGCATGAGAATGTTTTCCCATTCTGTTTATTTTATATTTCTTTGTTTTCCTTTTTTCATCCAATCTTTATGATTACAGCCATGCCAGATGTACTAGAAGTTCTAGCATCAAGGAAAGGGTGACTCTTCACTGAGGTTTGAGTATCACTAAGGATATCATTGTGATAAAAAGGGATGAATGTTCCTTTCTGATGTTTGTAATGAAATAGTTTCAATAGTCCCTGTAATGTTGTTGGTGCTTTCCCTTTTGAATGAGAAACTCTTACATTTTATTTAATGTACATTGATTGTATCTAGTGATCATGCTCAATAACTGATCTCCACACTAAAAAGTAAAATTAAACTTATTGTCCATTGAGCCAGGTTTTACTTTGGAATCTGACTTGTCCAGTACTACCATCAGTGTAGATTATGACAGCATTTAATTGGCTCTGGGTGAGATCCTGAGGTGATAAAAGATACAAAAAGTCTTTTCTCCTTCTATCCTTTTTCTCTCACTTCCTTTCTGTCTTTATCTATACCCCTTCCAGAGGGAAAAAAGCATTAATACTTGGAAATGAACATGCCAGTTGTACTGAGCTCCATTTTGAGGTATACAAGATGATTTGGACTGGTAAATATCACTCCTTTGTTTTATTGTTGTTTTTCCTCCTCTCTTCACTGTTGCCTAAACATTAGAATGCGAACCCTTTCTAGCTTCTGTATTCTAGCTAGTGACTAAGTTCACTTTATAGTGCACCACTTACAATCCTAGTTGATACAGGTAGGGGATTGAATCATGGATGTTTAAAAAAAAAGTCATGGGATGTGGGCAATTGCTGGCTGGGCCAGTATTTATCATCTGTGCCCAGTTGCACCTGATTAGGTGGTAGTGAGGTACTTTCTTGAATAGCTGCAGACAATCTGCTGAAGAGAGACCACAATGCCATTAGGGAGGGATGTTCTGATTTGCATCACTCAAGACCATATCCTATGCCATATTCAATCAAGGCAAGGTAGGGAAATTAGAAAAGCCTTTCTCCTAACCTTATATGTTTTTTTTAATGAAACAAACTTAGTAATGCTCAGTTTCAAAAGATGTGGTGCTGGAAAAGCACAGACGGTCAGGCACCATCTGAAGAGCAGGAGAGTCGATGTTTGGAGCATGAGCTCTTCATCATGTGCTCATGACACTAAGGTAGGCATAGTGCTGAAGGATATTGTGGGTTACAGAGGGATATAGATAAGATGCAGAGCTGGACTGAAAAGTGGCAAATGGAGTTTTTTTTTAATAAATATTTTTATTGAAAAGCTTTTTTAAATCTTTTATAAAACATTTATATATAAAGAAAAAAAAAACCATCAAGGCAAATGGAGTTTAATGTGGAAAAGTGTGAGGTAGTTCACTTTGGAAGAAGTAACAGGAATGCAGAGTACTGTGTTAATGGTAAAATCCTTGGCAGTGCAGATGAACAGAGAGATCTCGGTGTCCAGATGCATAAATCTCTGAAAGTTGCCACCCAGGTTGATAAGGTTGTTATGAAGGCAAATGTTGTGTTGCCGTTTATTAGTAGGGGGATTGAGTTTCAGAGCCGCGAGGTCATGCTTCAGTTGTACAGGATACTGGTAAGGCCACACCTGCGTGCAGTTCTGGTCACCACATTATAAGAAGGATGTGGAAACTTTGGAAAGGGTTCGGAGAAGATTTACTAGGATGTTGCCTGGTATGGAAGGAAGGTCTTAGGAAAGGCTGAGGGAACTGAGGCTGTTTTTGTTGGAGAGAAGGTTGAGACGTGACTTAATTGAAACATATAAAATAATCAGAGGGTTAGATAGGGTGGACAATGAGAGCCTTTTTCCTCAGATGGTGAAGGCTAGCTCAAGGGGACATAGCTCTAAATTGAGAGGTAATAGATTTAGGACAGATATCAGGGGTAGTCAGATATCAGGTCCCACGCCAATTAAAATCTCACACTAATCTCGAGGGAAGACGGCAGCTGGAGGGCTGGGAAGAAAGCAATGAAGGGAGCATAGCATTCTCCTAGTGTGCCAGCAAAACCTGACAGCAACAATACCACCATGACTTGGAACTATATCGCTATTCTTTCATTGTTGCTGGGTGAGAATCTTGGAATTCCCTCCTTATAAACACTGGATATCATACACCCACAAGGACTGCTGCAGTTTGAAAAGGCAGCTGACCATTACCTTCTCAAGGGCAATTTATGATGAACTATAAATGCTGGTCTAGCTAGTGACACCCATATCCTCTGAAAGAATGAAAATAAAGTTTCACTCATGTAAGCGAAATCACCTATTTATTCCATATTAGGATCATGTAATTATGGAACATGATGTGGAAATAATGGCCGTACTACACATGAAGAAACAATTTTGAAAGGCAAGAGACTTTTAAGTTGTGGAACGTTACGTGCAGAAGTTGTTTTGCAGGGTTGGGGATTAACAATCAGTTTATTGTACCGTATGACATGGAGATCACAATTGTGTAGATAAAAGTATTGGGCAGAATTATGATTCACAGCTTGACACGAAATACTGTATTTTAAGTTAATAAAAGATGTGTCTGAAAACTTTTCAAAAAGGTGTCAGCTGGCTCCTGCCATGAATGTTCATTCTCAGACTGATTGTGTTCAATTCAAACAGGAATGAGTACAATGGCAGTGAGATGGAAAATGTTTGCGTGGCTTTTTTTTTCAGCCACTGTTGAATTATCAGGTGTCCATAGAAGTGGAAGTGGCTGTACTTGTGTCATCACTCAAACTCACAATGGCAGGAAGGTGGAGTTTGAAGGCTAATGAGAGGAGCAAGCTGTGTGGAATAGCCCACGTCTACAACAAGTGGAGATCTTCAGAGGGAGAGAGGGAGCTTTTAGACTGGAATCCCAGGAAAACACAGAGTCGAAGAAAATGTAATTGCTGGATGAAAAGCAGACTGTGCTGATCTAAAAACCCTGAATGTTTTTAACATTTATTTTTGACTAGGTTCACACTTTTGAAAACGCCAAGATTTTGCTGCATCCTCTGTTTGAGTTGCATTTTAATTTAAGGTTGGAGACTTCCAGGACCAGTTGCGCTGTACTTGATAAGAACCCAAGCCTGTGGCCGCGCAAATTGTGCTATTGCTGCTCATTATGGCAAAGTGGTTCAAGGATTTCCAGCTGAGCTTGAAGACCCGACCAAAGCCAGAGGGCATGGGTGCAACCCGGACCAGAACAGATGGTGAGGGAACAAATAGGAACCGGCGTGCCACTCAAGGTGAGGTGAACCCTCGGGGAGCTGGAAGAGAGGCAAAAGGGGCTGTAGAGAGAGGACACAATGAGTCAGAGCTGGGAAAACTCGGAAAAGCACCAAATGCCGGGATGCAGGGAAAATCTGTGGGGACTCAAGGAAAGACAGGCAGCAGCACACTAATACGAGGGAAAACTGAATCGAAGAAAAATTTAATTCAGGGGAAAAATCCTACAGGACTGATAAAAAATGGATTGACGATAAAGAAGGATAATGGGAAACTGCCCAAAGGATCTGGGGAAATTGGAAACAGTATCCCTGGAAAAAACAGCAAAAATTCCAACGTTGATCCTGGGAATGGTGAAGAAATTGGAAAACCAGTCAAAACCCCATCGTTGAAACGGGGACAGAATCCCATTAAGTCAGGACAAAGTTTTTCTGGGAAACTTGGCTTGAATCCAGGGAAAATTACTGCGAAGAATCCAGTCAAAACTGAATTGAAACCTGAACAGAAAGCTGGGAAAACAGATTCAAAAACTGACAAAGCAGACTCAAAAACAGGGAAAACTGATGTAAAAAGTGGAAAAGTAGACATGAAAACCAGGAAGGCAGATCTGAAAACAGCGAAGCCTGAAGCAAAAACTGGGAAGACGCCTGATTTGAAAACCAAGAAACCTGACCCAAAGGCTAGCAAAACACCCACTCAAAATCCTGGAAAAACGGGATTAAATCTTGGAAAAATAACTGGGACGAACGCTGGGAAAAATGGACTGAAATCTGGGAAAGCAGGACAAAGTCCAGGGAAGACTGGATTGAACCTGGGGAAACTAACTGGGACAAATTCTGGAAAAGCAGGACTAAACCCTGGAAAACTGTCAGGACCCAGCTACATTTTACCAAAACACAGACTGATCAAAGTGGAAAATCAAGAGAAAAATGGGAAAAACCTTATGAATAGGATTCAGAATTCAGTGGAGAATGAAGAAAATGGAAACGCCAAACAAGACACGGTAAGGAACTGCTTAATACCTTAACTTTATACAGCAACTTAGCACACCACACGTTGGACTACTTTTATAGTACAGTGACATGTTATGGAAGCAAATACATTATGCATGAACAATAACCCGCAGAAGGCTTTAGATGAATGGTGATTTGTAGTTTTTTGTGGTGGTGCAGGTTGAGGGAGTAATTTGCCTCGGACAGCAGAATTTTTGTGCCTTCAGTTCATCCATCTGGATTGACACATAGGACCTCGATTTTTTTGCAAATAATAAAGATAACCATGAATTTCTATAGCACTTTTCATAACCATGGGACATTCCAGAATTCCTAAATGCCAATGAAATGCAATCACCAGTGTATCATGTTACAAAAGCAGCTTCCAATTTGTGCACAGCAAACACCCAAAAAACACCAATGGAATCATCTTTTTTTAATTATTTGGTTGAGGGATTAATATTAGTGCATGACTTTGGGGAGAATGCTCTGTTCATTTGCAGATCCTTTTGCAGAGTATTTTATCTTAAGCTGAGAGGGAGGACAGCACCTTGGTTCAACAGCTCATCCGAAAGGTGGCATCTCTGACAGCATTCCCTCAGTATTTTACTGAAGTGTTTTCTTAGATTTTTGTGCTGAAGGCTTTGGAATGGGACTTGAATGGACGTTTCAGCTCAGAGACAAAATGAGAAAAGGATGTCAGATTTGTATTGAGCCAGTTATTTTATTGTGAGAATACTCACTGAGCCATTGAATGAGCACTCACAACCTCTGTAAGTGGGATGTTTGGTTTGCTGCTAAGCTAAATAGAGCTGGATGGCTCCAAGTTCTATCTAAGCTAAGGCTGCACTGCAGTGATCTGCAATATCCATGAGGGAAAAATCCATGAGTGGGTGGCACGGTGGCTCAGTGGTTAGCACTGCTGCCTCACAGTGCCAGGGACCCAGGTTCGATTCTGGCCTTGGACAACTATCTGTGTGGAGTTTGCACATTCTCCCCGTTCCTCCAGGTGCTCCAGTTTCCTCCCACAATCCAAAGATGTGCAGGTCAGGTGAATTGGTATGTTAAATTGCCCATAGTGTTAGGTGCATTAGTCAGGGGGAATGGGTCTGGGTGGGTTACTCTTCGGAGGGTCGGTGTAGACTTGTTGGGCCGATGGGCCTGTTTCCATATTGTAGGGAATCTAATCTAATCTAGAAACTGCTCTTGATGAGCGACTCTTGCTGGGCTATGTATTGCGTAGAAAGTGGGTTGGGAAAGTATCTGAGAGGCCTTCCACAGTTGAGTAGCCTTTAATACTCTCTTCCAGTATTAAAACGTAAACACTAGCCAGTTGAATAAGGTTCAGGTGAGTTGTAGAACCATACCCCACCAAGAATTGGCCTCAAAAGGAGCGGAGGAGAAATTAGGGACAAAATCTAATTATTGTTACTTCCCAATCAATAACAAAAATCGACTTGTAGAGTCATACAGCATGGAAACAGACCTTTTGGTCCAACTAGTTCCCACTGATCATGTTCCCAAATGAACCTAGTCCGACTTAATTGTGCTAGGCCCATTTCCCTCCAAACCTTTCCTATTCATGAACTTGAGTGGCTTTTAAACGTTGTAACTGTACCCGCATCCACCACTTTCTCTGGCAGTTCATTCCACACACAAACCACTCCCTGTGTAAAAATGTTGCCTGTCATGTCCTTTTTAAATCTTTCTCCTTAAAAAATATGCCCGCCAGTTTTGAACTTCCTCATCTGAGGGAAAAAACCCTTGTCTCTGCCCTTCATGATTTTATAAACCTCATAAGGTCACCCTTCAACTGCAGTCATACAGCACCATTCACATCCTCAGGAAGACCCTAGCTTTTTCACAGCGTGTTAGGTACTTTTTGTTGCAATGGAGGAAAAAGGCAATTTATGTGGCGCACAGGCACATAGCAAGATCCCACAAGCACCAGTGGAATCGTGACTAGATGATCAATTTCAAAGATATGGCTGAGGGATAAATTTTGGCTTCCAGTGAGAGATCCCCTGCTGTTTGTTGAAATTGTCCCATGGGATCTGAGATGCAACATGGGGCCTTGATTTGACAACTCCTCTGGGAATTAGCATCTCTGGCAATGTAGTACTCACTACACTGAGACAGTAAACTGGGATTTTATGTTCAAGTCACTGCATGGGATTTGAAACCACAATTTCCTGGCTAAAGATGAGCATGTTACCCACTGAACCCTAGTTGGCATTTAGTAGATGATGTGCAACATTTAGCTTTTAATGGAATCTTCATAATTGAAAATGGGATCATTACATTCCAGTTTACAAACTGTAACAAAGCTCCCACATACATGAGTATGCAAAGCAGCTTCACAATCGTACAAGTCCAGATACACTTGTTTCACATGTATGTGCACCTCAATCCTAAAAGTATACTGGACGGGAAGTAATGCCAATGCCACACTTTCTGTATGTCTAGGCTTTCTGACGATTTTCCCTTTCTTCCTGGTCCCTCTCTATTGCAAGATTGATTTTTGGAGAGATTGTTAACCCACCATGTGGGAGTCTCAGGCATCAAATTCTGAACCAGTTCATTGCAGAAGCATGCTCAGCTACATTTTATTCTTCTGATAATCAGTTAGTTTAACACAGGTTTTGGGTTGTATTTTCCACACTTGTTCTTCATTGCTAATTACAGTACTGATAAATGTATAGGTTATGCACAAAACTTGTGCTCAATCCTGCGTAAGAAAATACATGACAGCAAATTTCATTTTAACTGCTGTCTTATGAATCGGCACTCTTGATAAACCTGCAAAAAATGATACACTTCAAATTTAGTTGAGTGAAGTTTAGTGTATTGTTCTGTTCAATTATTATAGTTTTTTTAACGTATTAACCTCAAAGTAAATGTACTTGTTGTTCAAACGAATGGACACATGAAATATCAATAGTTGATTCAATTTTAAGTTAATTTGTCTCAAATACCACGATGTATGAGTAGTCAGTTGAGGGTGCAAGTGAGAAGACTCTTTGGTAAGTTTTATTTAAGGCAAAGTTGCCTTATTATTTACGTGATTTATGCTGTCAGTAAAATATAACAGTGACGCGTATTTGCCCTGCGTTATGTTTCTATTACTTGTTTTTGTGGAACTCTTGATTATCCAGAGTATTTGATCAACTGGCACACTCCTGGTCCCAGAAATGCCAGTTAAGAGAAAGTTTGCCATCATTTATGCGTCAACCACAATCCCAATCAAAAAAGGCTTGGTAGTTCGGCCTGTGGCTATGACGCTACAGCTGGTGAGTCTCACACATCTGGGAACAAAAGGAGACCAATTCTTCCATGAAAGGCATTAAGCAGAATGTAAATATTCCCCTGCTCAAAGGAAAGGGAAACTGAAGTGCCTGTTAGGCTTTAATTGAGCTTTGCAGAGGAGGAGGAGCAGATGTGCACATAGAGTCTTAAAGAGATGAAACATGTCAACTAAAAATGGATCACATCACAGAAAACTAATGTGTTAATGAAGTCAAGTTCTTCCATTCTGAATACTATGTATCTGACTCAACCCCTCTCCATACAGGTCATCATTGTAGAGGATTATGCAGATCCCTATGATGCCAAGAAACGAGAGACAGGACAAAATGATGCAGAACGAGTTGGGGAAAATGATGGCTACATGGAACCATATGATGCACAACAGATGATCACAGGTAGGGTGACTAAGCTAGAAATACTTTGTGATTGTAATAATTTGTGAAATACATTCCCTTGCTCTACGCTACTGGAGACAGATATATTTCATTGCCTATTCTGAAACTTGCAGGATCTATTAGAGGATTGCACTGTAGTATTTATGTTATTTATTGGAATGTATTTTCACTCCAACAACAGTTTGCAGTCTCATAAATTTGACCACAGTAAGACCCAAATTGACTTTGGTACCAACAAGGCACTTACTTCATTTACTTTTTGAAATTATGTCCGTTCTTTGAGACACAGTTCATTCTCCTCCTCTCCTGAAGGCATTGATTAATTTTTGAGACAGAGGACAAACCCAGACAAGGAATTATGGGGTCATCCTTGCAGCAGCACTTGGTACCTCAAACTAGCTCAGCACTGTCCCCATGACTTGTCCGGACTTGTCCTACCTGCCTATCTCCTTTTCCACCTGCTTCAGGCTCACTGCCTTTATTCCTGATGAAGGGCTTTTGCCCGAAACGTCGATTTCGCTGCTCCTTGGATGCTGCCTGAACTGCTGTGCTCTTCTAGCACCACTAATCCAAAATCTGGTTTCCAGCATCTTGCAGTCATTGTTTTTACCTCAAACTAGCAACTATTCTTGGTTTTATTCATTCATGGGACTTATGCAAGGATAGTGTTTGCTATCCTTTCAGAATTCTCATTGAGAAGGTGGCAGCGAGGCACCTATGTGTGTAAATCTAGATAGTCAACGTTAGTAAATTATTTGACAATGAAGAATGTGAGAGGGGTTGGTGTATGACGGTATGAAATCTTGGTATAATTGTCTTTGGTGAATGCACACCTGTAGTGCAACAATATTGGTCTCTGTGTCTCAGAAAGGATATACTTGCTTTAAAGGAAGTGTAACAAAGGTTTACCAGATTGAGTCTCATGATGAGAGTGTTGTAATGTGAGTAGTAATTAAGTAGAATGGGCTGGCATGTAGAAGATTAAAAGGTGTTCTAATTCAAACATATAAAAATTTTGAGGGTGTTTGACAAGGTAGATGCTGAGAGGCTGTTTCCATTGGTTAGAGAGTTTAGGGTGATAAGGTTCTATTTTGACTTTGTCTAAGTGGGTGAGTTTAGAGTGAGTTAACATCAAGTCCCATACCTCTGGATAAAGGTTCAGCCATGTAGAACTTGGATGTGAAGAAATCTTCTCGCTTAGGTTTATAAATCTAACTGGTGCCTTGTTTCTTACACCCTGATCCAGTCCCTATGAAACTGAAAGTGGGAATCCAAGCCCTATCTGGCTGAGGTCAGCAAATTCAGCACAGGCAAGGACACAAACAGGGAGCATCCTAAGCTGTGTGGCTTGATACCACATCACACTGTGTAATTACCCACTGAGCTATCACGGAAATAGTATCCTATTTTCCTTGTCAGACCATTATCTGTGCTTTTGTTGATTAATTACTGGGTAAGAGAAGCTTGATAGAATATGCCCTTCACATTTATCCCATGTTTCTGAATTTGGGAATGTGGGGGAGGAGTTAACTTGCAGCCCCCCACTCAGTGATGCCACACATTGCTGCCCTAATGAGTGATATTTCATAAATGTTGAACACTGAATTTTATTTTCTCTTTTAAAAATTCCATGGATTTTTCTTCCTTCCTTGGTGGTTTCCCCTATGGTATGGTAAATTTTACTAATTGAACAACCTGAAGCACGCAAAAATAGGCAAAATATTACAAATGCTGGAAATCTTAAACAAAAAAAAGGACTTGAGAAACCCAACAGGTCTGGCAGCATCTGTGGAAAGAGAAATTAAGTTAACATTTCAAATCAAATATGACATTTCTTCAGAGTCCAAGAGTCGTTTGGGACTCAAAGCATTAACTCCGTTTCTGTCTCCACTAATGCTGCAGACTGGTTGAGTATTTCCAACCGTTTCTGTTCTACTTTTTGAACGGAATGATTAGGGAAATGTTCTCTGATCTTCTGTCCTTCAGCTCTGAAGACATTGTAATTACTATTGTAACCCCTGGATTAGTGATGGGTTGGATCAGGGTTCCTACTTCAAAATGCACACATGAGGATGACAGTCTGCCTCCTTTTGAGAGAAAAGCTGTTGACATTCACAGATTAAACTTTCACATCATGAAGTATATTAAAGTTCAGCAGCTTTTCAGCAGCTAACAAGACCTACATTCTTGGGGTAAAAGAGGGAAGTGTAACAGTGAGACAAACAATTAAGGAAATTTCAGTTTAATCTGCCACAGGATCTGAAAACTGTCACTCACAATGAATTTGCGGGCTTTTACAATGTTATTGTGGCTCTACCAAGTTGCTCCATCTTGATTTGTTTTGCCTCTTCTTCCATTCTTAGTAACTTGGGTATTCTGTAATGTGAATCATTCATTTCTCAATTCTCAAGGAGGACAATCCTCAAAGTACAGATCTGGGCATTAAACAGAAGCATCAGGACCCAGTCCTTGGTATGAACAGAGCACTGTAAATTTGCTTTGTAATCCCACGAAAAAGGGAGGATACCGTGTTGATGAGACAAATCACAGAAAGCTGGCATTGATATAAGCCTTCAAATGTTCCCTTCCTTGCAGCCCAGTTCCTGTGACCGGGTCAGGGGTGGCTTTCAAAAAGCGACGCCTTGCTGGCGGAAGGCGGCGAGTTTTTTTTTCCTGCCCTCGTGTGAAGGAGAGATAAGGACGCCAGGGGAGGGGGAAATGACAAGGTCAGTGCTGACCTTTGAGGTCATGACTTCTGAACCCAGCTGCAGTGAGTCAGATACTGATTTACTATACAGCTCATGAAGTCTCTTTAAAAATGTCCCCATCACCACCCACCCCACATTCCTGCTGAGATTGCCTGAAGAAAATTGCATTCATATCTGTTTCCACATTCTCAAAATATGAAGGATTCTTATACACTTAGTTCTGTTTCTCATCCACTTTGTTCAGGTGTTTACTGCTTGCTGGAGGCAGCTTTGGATCAGCTGATTTGAATAGCAATGTCTTGATCAGTATATCAATTTTTTTCCTCATTTTTTCAAAATAAATCCCGACTTCTCACCAGGATACCTTTGTGTTTTTTAACTTGTCTCTACTGATGGAATTTTCACCCCATGTCAGAAGATTGTAGCTTTGAATCCCAGTCGAGAGTGTGATGCTGGAAAAGCACACAGATCAAGCGTTTCAGGCAAAAGCCCTTCATCAGGAATTTCCTGCAGTTTCCTAATGAAGGGCTTTTGCCCAAAACGTCAGTTTTCCTGCTCCTCGAATGCTGGCTGACTTGCTGTGCTTCTCCAGCCCCGCATTCTCAACTCTAATCTCCAGCATCTGCAGTACTCACTTTCGCCTAGCCGCTTTGAATCCCAGTCCAGGATTTAAGAGGTTGTAATCCAGTCTATCATTCTATTGCAGTACCAACGGGATGTTTTGCTTTTTCAGATGTTGATCTTTGGATAAAATATTAACCCAAGGATCTTTCTGCCTATTCTGCTGGTGCAGTTGTGTGATAATCAGCAATCCCATTACTCCATATGAAGACCAACAGGGCATTCTGGTATCCTAGCAAAATACCTCCCTTGACCAAAAAACAAATTAACTGATAATATCATTGCTTCTGTGACTTTGCAGCATAGGAAATAGCTGCTGTATTAGTTTATATAGTCATAGAATGTTACAGAGCAGAGGAAGGCCATTTGGCGCATTGTGTGACAATCAAATCCCAATAGGTGCAGAAGGAGGCTATTTGGCCCATACATGTCTGCACCAGCTCTTCAAATCAGCAACATTACTTAGTACCAATGTCCTGCTTTTTTCCCATTACATTTGCATGTTATTTCTCTCCAAATAATCATCAATTACACTCTTAAATGCCTCAATTTAAGCTGTTTCCACCACACTTCAATGCAGTGCATTCCATACCCTAAATACTCGCTGTGTGAAAAGGTTTTTCCTGATAACACATTTGCTCATTTTGCAAATCACTTTTTAAATTGGTGCCCTCCAGTTCTTGATCCATTCACTAATGGGAGCAGTTTCCCCCCATCTACTTAATCAACCTTGTTCATGATTTTGAAAGATGATCTGATCTTCTCTTAGTTTTCTTGTCTCCAGGAAGAATAGCCCCAACCTATGACATGCCTATGACTATCCTTTGAAAGAGACACACAACTATTCCCAATTCTCTGCTCTTTTCCAATAGTGCACATAACTGTTTTCTACATTTCAAAGTGCCTCATTGCATGTGAAAGAGTTTGAGTTGTTTCTGATCTGAACAATGTTGTATGGTACTTTCAAATTTCCAACTTTTTTCCTTAAATCTGCAGTAGAAGTTGCCTCCCATTTCTGATTGGATTATTCCTTTTGTAGCTTTCATTGCCAAAGAGGGGCTGTGTTCATTGCTCATCCAAACAGTCTCATCTGTAATCCATTGAAGATTGAGACTGTCTCAATCTGTCATGTTCCTAACAGTTTAATAATACTAAATCCAAATTCAACAACATTAATATTTGCAGTGCTTTTTAACTACAACTTCAGGAGCCTTGCAACAACGCTGGTACAATAATTGCTTATTAATTGTTTTGGAAGCCTAAAGAGAGAGGCATCCGATACTGTTTTTATTCTGACCTCTTTTTTTAATTCATTCATGGAATGTAGGCATTTTTGGCAAGGCCTACGGTTTATTGCTCCTCTGTATTTGCATTCGGAAAGACATTGAGATGTCGCCTTCTTTGATTCAACTGAGAGACTTGCTCAACCATATTTAAGATCATTTAAGGTTACTTAAGATTCAGCCACGTTGTTGTGATTCTAGTGTCACATGTAAGCCAGACAAGGAAAACATGGTAGATTTCCTTCCCAAGAACACAAATGAACTGGTTTTCTTTTACAACAATCAGCTGGTTTCATGGCCTCCATTGCAGAGATTAGCTTTTTATTCTAGAGTTATTTAATGAATTGAATTTATATTCTCCAACTGCTGTCATTGGATTTGAACTCAAGTCTCCAACTTGTTGGTCCAGGCCTGTGGTTTCCTCAAGCAGTGACATGATCACAATGCTTCTGTATACTTACGGAATTGTTATGTATCTCAAGAATGAGGGTGAGTTGTAATATGAGGAGATGTATACTGTGTAACACAGAGTTTGTAACCTTGATAGGGGGCATTCACGTTAATGCATTTCTGGTGACCAGAAAGCCCAATTGATATGACTAGGAACTTTCTGAGATCAAAGTATACCATGTAGAATCACAAGAATGACATTTGGCCCATTGTGTTTGAGGTACTTCAGGATATTTTAGAGAGATATGTTACTGTGATTTAAATTGTGCACTTTATTTTTGGGATAAATTTTCAATCAAAAGTCCTCACATTTGCCACTTTCTGGTAAAATCTGTCTATTTTAGTGAAGCTCTCTGATCCCTTTACCTTTTCAAACATTTATCCAAATTCTGTGTAAATGAGGAGCATCAGTAACCACATATGATTACATGTTTCTGGAACTGTTTGACTGTGAAATGATTTTTACTGCTTTTATTTATATTTACTATTATTTTCACTAGCCATATCTTACTGACAGCAGTAAGATGTCTAGTCTCCTGGACTAGGACATGAATGTCAGGGAGGATTCCAGCTAGTGATTCTGATATGCCTCTTGTATTCTTTTTAAACAATCCTTCCATAGCTTCAGTTCCTATGTTTATGGTCTTCTTCAGCCATGCAACCCTCCAAGATCTCTGTTTTTGTGACCTCTTATACATTTCTGATTTCCATTGCTCCATCACTTGGAAGGAGGATTACGTTAACGCTTCTTGGGCCCTACAAGTATTTCCTCCCTAAATCTATCCATTTCTCCCCCTTTAAGATGGGGTCCTTAAGACCTATTTCTGTCAAGCATTTGGTCACCCATCTTAATATTGCCGTCTGTGGCTCAGTGTGGAACTTAAATGGGACATTTTATTTTAAAGACTCTATATAAATACAAGTTGTTTTCCGGCTGAACAGTGTGCGTCTAGATTAGGTTTGTTTCCCTACAGTGTGGAAACAGGTTCTTCGGCCCAACAAGTCCACACAGACCCTCTGAAGAGTAACCCACCCAGATTCATTTCCCCCTGACTAATATCCCTGAACAACATGGGCAATTTAGCACGGCCAATTCACCTGACCTGCACATCTTTGGATTGTGGGAGGAAACCGGAGCACCAGAGGAAACCCATGCAGACACGGGGAGAATGTGAAAACTCCACACAGACAGTCGCCCGAGGCTGGGATCGAACCTGGATCCCTGGTGCTGTGAGGCAACAGTGCTAACCACTGTGCCGCTCAATTATGGGTTTGTGGATTTCGGTAGAGCCTAGAATAAGATTTTTGCTGAGACCAGTCAAACCAACATTTGCTGCTCACGCTCAGACACAAAGAAGGTTACCAGTTAAGGGAGGTGGGACTGCTATAGCCTGTGGACTGCAACCCCGTTGAGATTCAGTGCCCTCAGATGGGAAAGAAAGAAAATTAGCCAGAGATTCAAACATGAGGGAAGGAGGGCTCAGTGTCTGTCCTGGAAAGAGTTAATAATTCTCCAGCTGCATAGAATGTCAGGAAGTCACCAGGCAGGCAGCGGAAGACCAGAATAAAAGATTTTGTTCTTTTTATTAATGTAATTTTTGCCTGTTGTTTGTGCCGAGTTCCTGATCACTGATATTTATGGAACAGTAATTCTAAGATTTACCTTTAAATATGTTAACCCCATGCAAACCATCATCTGCTGCATAATGTATAAAACTAGCAGCAGAAAAAGGAAGATTTGCATTTCTACGACCCCTTTCACTAACATACAAGTTCAAATTTGTTAAGGAACAAAAATTGACTCAGGACACCAGCAATAGTCCTCTCCTATTCTTTGAGACAGTGTATGTAAGATCTTTTACATCCTCCTGAGAGGGCAGATGGAGATGGTTAACCCCTATTAACCCTTGTTAACATTTCATCCAGCAGTGCAAAGATCCCTTAATATTGATCGTGTTGTACAAACTGAGCTAGAAACACAATTTGTAAACGTAGGAGTGTAGGAACAGATGTAGGTTATTTGATCCCCCAGGGCTGTTCTGCCATTTTTATAAGAGGTCATGGCTGATCTGTGACATAACCCAGTGTACTAACTTCTGCCTTTTATTCCTCTGTAGCTTTGGCTGTTAGAAATCTATCAATTTCAGATTTTAAAATTAGTAATTGATCGAGCATCAATTGCTGTTTGTGAAAGAGAGTTGTAAACTTGTGCCATTCTTTTTGTCTGATAAGTGTATCCTAATTATATTACTGAAAACCGATTCTGTTTTTTTGCCTGGACTTCAAGAAAGTCCTCCATTCCTAAACTTGGACAGATAGTTTCTCTCTATTTAACTTATCTGTTCCCTTAATATCTTAAGTTTGAATCAAATTACTCCTCAACCTTCTAAAATGCAGGGAGTATTAAATCCTGCCTTATAGCTGATCAATTAAATTTAAATTAATTTACATTGTCTTTCCTCCAGGGAAAATGCATCTGGTGAAGTCTGCTTGTGCTCTAACTAGTATTTTGTATGGCTAAAGTGTGATTTATTTCTACATTGGGATGTGAATGATTGTAGATGGGTTGTGGGTCTGGCTGAATGTGGAGATCATGTCACTTCAGATGAACAGAAAGTCTCAGAGTGGCAGTCAGGGATCTCATTTTACCCTAAACCTGGAATGGGGAGAAAAGTCAGGCAAGGTTCCTGTTGCTGCATCCTGTAGGAATGAAAAATGTCTAATAATTGTGAATATTGCAGGAGTGTGTTCCACCAAGTAATGCCTGGGGATGTGATTTCATTGCTGTGCAGTTAAAGAGATGCTAAGATAGCCCTTTAGAGTCATGTCATTACATGCCCAGATTATCCTTTGCTTTTGAAAATTATTACAATGGAAATTAAAAGCAGGAAAGGTGTGGAATGGGCTGTGGCCCACAATGCACTATTGCACAAAGTCAAAATTATAACTCTCCAGCTCCTTCTCACCCTCACACCCTACTGCTATAATTTTTCTGGTGCATGGTTCTTGATTCCAGCGTAATTGACAATGGGAACTTCCAACACAGTATTTATTATTTCTGAACCATTTAAAATCCACCTACATCCTCTCGTTACTGGGATCATAGATATTGAAGAGAACAGATGAAGGATTTGTGATCACTGAAAGCTTTCATGTCTTCATTGTTCTTTGCAATGTATATGTGTATTATTGAGTTTAGATATTTTGAAACAAGACTGGCAGGACTACAGGAAGTATGGGATATAGGGAGATTTGGCTATCTGGATTCAGAATTGGCTGGCTGACAGAAAGCAGAGAATGGTTGTATTCTGCCTGGAGGTCAGTGTTGAGTGGGGTCCCGCTGGGCTCTGTTCTTGGGCCTCTGCTCTTTGTAGTTTTTATAAATGATTTGGATGAGGAGGTTGAGGGGTGGGTTAGTAAATTTGCAGATGACAGAAAGGTTGGAGGTGTCGTCGATAGTACAGAGGGCTACTGCAGGCTGCAGCGTGACATAGACAGGATTCAGAGCTGGGCTGAGAAATGGCAGATGGAGTTCAACCTGGATAAATACAAAATGATGCATTTTGGAAGATCGAACTCAAATGCTGAATATAAGGAGGAAGAGAGGAGACCTGATCGAGGTATACAAAATAATGAGGGGAATAGATAGAGTCAATAGCCAGAGACTTTTCCCCAGGGCAGGATTGACTGGTACAAGAAGTCATAGTTTGAAGATATTAGGAGGAAGGTATAAAGGAGACATCAGAGGTAGGTTCTTTATGCAGAGAATGCATGGAATGCGTTGCCAGTTGAGGTGGTGGAAGTGAAGTCTTTGGGGACATTTAAGTGACTGCTGGATATGCACATGGATAGCAGTGAGTTGAGGGGTGCGTAGGTTAAGTTACTATATTTTACATTAGGATTAAATCTCGGCACAACATCGTGGGCCAAAGGGCCTATTCTGTGCTGTACTTTTCTATGTTCTAGGCCAAAGATAAGGAAAAAATAACCTGAAACTAATGTCATATTTCATTGAAGAATTATCTGTTCGGAAACAGCAATAATGACTAGATAATCAACATTAACAGGTGATGTTGGTTGAGGAGAGTATTGATCTGGACACCAAAGTGAACTTCCCTGCTCTCCTTCAAAGTTACCACTGACTCTTTAACCTCTTTTGAAAAGATGTAAAATCTCTCCTAAAAGACAGCACTTTACGCTGTGCAATGTGGTACTGCGGTATCAGCCTACACTTTCTTTCCAAGGCTCTGGAGTGATGCTTGAACTGACAATGTTCTGACTCAGAAGCAAGAATACTAACATCTGAGCCACAGTAAACAGAAAGCACTTAGCCCAGAAACATCTAAAGAGAGGCAGCAGGGAAAACAGGGAACTTTGCAAATTGAATGTACTTCTGCACATCTTGTTTAGATATTTTTAACAACAACTCTGGAACTGAGTTATGAGGAAGCAGAGAAGAAAAATCCAAGTTTCATGCAATTCTGTTTTCACCTGACATCCATATACAACCCCTTGCCAGCAGACATTATTGGACGGGTATCATGAGCAGGAACACTTTGTGACTTTCTCTTTCTGTAATCCATAGGCATTGAGTTCCATTGTAGCATTCCTTGTGTTTTTCCTGCTGGAATCAGATAACTCAGCATGGAGCAGGAAGTGGACTCATGACCTTTTTGCTCGAAAGGGCTTAGAGATGGCAACTTTTGTTCCTCAACTATCAGCCACCTGCCTGTGGTCCTAAACCAGTGCTTGTTGATAATTGTGCAGTGATGCACTGTGGCTTGTTTGGTGGCTGCAGGATTATTTCGTCACAGCACGACTTCCTGAGCATGTGAGCCCAGTGTCGCCAGAGCAAGGGCGACGCCGGGCTAACAGCAACAATCCCACTGCTGCAAGCGAAGACTTCCTTTCCTCAGTATGAATGTGGCATGTGTAGCCCAGAGAGGAAGTGGGAGAGAGAGGGAGGAAACATGCTGAGGAAACTGCACCCTGGAAACAATACAACACATCCACATTTGGAAATCTTCTGGACAGGAGACAGGTTTCCGAGAACATAGGATTAACCATTTTCCTGCCAAACACTGCTTTCCATACAGATTAAAAAAACACATGGATCTTCCACTAATCTATGTTCATTCAGCTTGCCTGTGAATAGAAGGGTATAAGTTTGGACATCACTACTGGACATGACTATGTGGACTCACCTTCTGTTGCAGTGTTGTACAGAGCGTGGTTGCTGTTTGTTAGAGGTGGTGTCCATTTAATGAGACAATATTCTGAGATGCCAAATGCCTCTTCAGGAAGAGGAGTATGTTGGGTTGTGGAGAGAGTGGATGGATGGGTGGAGGGGGGGTGGTGGTGTTGGTGACAGCAATTGCAGGGAGTGTGGTGCTTTTCACCCAGTGGCCAACATTCCTCATTTCAGGACCATGAAAAACATTCAGCCATCTTATTGCTGCTTTTGGGATCTTGCTCTGTGTGTGTGTGTGTGTGTGTGTATTGGAGAGGATTGGCTGAGCTGTGATGAGCCTCAGTCCTCTCCATGTCAGGGGAGGGGTTAGAAGAGGTGTTCAGTATTCAGACAGCCATATTTGAAAAGAAGTCAATACTTTCGGGAGAGGAAGGGAAAAAAATAGACAAAGCAAAATAGAGTTATTCAGATGCACAACAGATCTTGTGGAGAGCTTCCACCCAAGATAAGGCTCTGTTTCCATGCTGTACATCTCTATGACTCTATGAGGGTCTTGCTGTCTGTTTCTATTTTCTGCTGTGTGCTGCAGTGTCAGATGTGAGATGTTTGTACAGATCCTGAGACATGATTTCAGTTGCTACTCCATTGATCTGACTGAAACAACATCTTTTGAAAATTGTGCACTACTTATGTGTGGTAAAATTATATTGGAAAGGACCAGCGATAACCTTGCCTTCTGACCTGCTGTCTGAAACTCCTTCAGGTTGCCTGACAGCTGCTTGGGGTTGCAGACACTGCAGGCCCCCAGAGTATGGGCGGGCAGAAACCATTGGCATCATTAGAGTGGTGCTGGAAATGCACAGCAGGTCAGGCATCATCCGAAGAGCAGGAAAATTGACGTTTCAGGCAGGAGCCATTCATCATGCATTCCTGATAGAATAGAGAACATAGAAAAATACAGCGCAGTACAGGCCCTTTGGCCCTCGATGTTGCGCCGATCCAAGCCCACCTAACCTACACTAGCCCACTATCCTCCTTATGCCTATCTAATGCCCGTTTAAATGCCCATAAAGAGGGAGAGTCCACGACTGCTACTGGCAGGGCATTCCATGAACTTCCTATAGTATGGCGACCAAAACTGGACACAATATTCCAGATGCGGGCGGACCAGAGTTTTATACAACTGCATCATGACCTCAGGACTCCGGAACTCAATTCCTCTACCAATAAAAGCCAGTACGCCATATGCCTTCCTCACCGCACTATTTACCTGGGTGGCAACTTTCAGAGATCTGTGTACATGGACACCAAGATCCCTCTGCTCATCCACACTACCAAGTATCCGACCATTAGCCCAGTACCCCATCTTTTTGTTATTCTTCCCAAAGTGAATCACCTCACACTTAGCTACATTGAATTCCATTTGCCACCTTTCTGCCCAGCTCTGCAGCTTCTCTATATCCTGCTGTAACCTGCCACATCCTTCCTCACTGTGAACAGCTCCTCCGACTTTCGTATCTTCCGCAAACTTGCTCACCCAACCTTCTAGCCCCTCCTCCAGGTCATTTATAAAAATGACAAACAGCAATGGTCCCAAAACAGATCCTTGTGGAACACCGCTAGTAACTGCACTCCAAGATGAACCTTTACCATCAACTCCTACCCTCTGTCTTCTTCCAGCCAGCCAATTCCTAATCCAAACGCCCAACTCACCCTCAATGGCAGACCTCCGTATTTTTTGCAGTAGCCTACCATGGGGAACCTTATCAAACGCCTTACTAAAATCCATATACACCACATCTACCGCTTTACCCTCGTCTACCTCCTTAGTCACAAAACCATGCTGACTATCCTTGATCACATTATTCCTATCCAGATGTTCATAAATCCTATCCCTTACAATTCTCTCTAAGACTTTGATGAAGGGCTCCTGCCCAAAACGTCGATTTTCATGCTCCTCGGATGCTGCCTGACCTGCTGTGCATTTCCAGCACCACTCTAATCTTGATTCTAATCTGCAGTCCTCACTTTCGCCTAAAAACCATTGGTGTAACAGATTGCAAACATAACTGAATTGGGTTTTGGTAGGTTCTTGCACTGCTTAGCAAAATAAAGTTAAAAATCACACAACATCAGTTTATAGTCCACCAGCTAGTGCTTCCAAATAAATCTATTGGACTATAACCTGGTGTTGTGTGATTTATAACTTTCTACATCCCAGTCCAATACCGGCACCTCCAAATCATAGCAAAATAAACCTATTATTTTATTCTGGCTATGGAAAGCCTTTTTCTTGAAATCAGGAATTCAGCTTCTTGGTGTGTAGAGCAGATAAGAACCTAGAAACAAGAGTAAGCCATTAGATGTTTGTAGATCGTTACTGGTCACATTACACAAGCTTAATGTCATTTTCCTGCACCATACCTGTGTCTCTTGAATTGAATTAGCTTTATTGTCACTGTTTATAAGTCACCAGTTACAGTGCCTTCTTACATACAAAGGTACCTAGGTATAGTCCTTCGTTACAGCATAGAGAAATTACATTACAGCTATACACAGAATAACCATAGGACAGTTACACTACAGCTATACACAGTATAACCATAGGACAGTTACATCACGGCTAAACACAGTATAACCATAGGACAGTTACATCACAGCTAAACATAGTATAACCATAGGACAGTTACATTATGGCTATACACAGTATAACCATAGGACAGTTACATTACAGCTATACACAGTATAACCATAGGACAGTTACATTACGGCTATACACAGTATAACCATAGGATAGAAGAACAAGAAATAAAATTACAAAGACAAACATCACAGTCCCACTCCAGCCGCTGGTCACTGGTGTCCCCACTCTGAGGCACTGGTCACTGGTGTCCCCACTCCAGCCGCTGGTCACTAGTGTCCCCACTCTGAGGCACTGGTCACTGGTGTCCCTGCTCTGGGCTGCTGGTCACTGGTGTCCCCACTCTGAGGCACTGGTCACTGGTGTCCCCACTCCAGCCGCTGGTCACTGGTGTCCCCACTCTGAGGCACTGGGCACTGGTGTCCCCACTCCAGCCGCTGGTCACTGGTGTCTCCATTCCGAGGCACTGGTCACTAGTGTCCCCACTCCAGCCGCTGGTCACTGATGTCTCCATTCCGAGGCACTGGTCACTTGTGTCCACACTCCAGCCGCTGGTCACTGGTGTCCCCACTCTGAGGCACTGGTCACTGGTGTCACTCCAGCCGCTGGTCACTGGTGTCCCCACTCCAGCCTCTGGTCACTGGTGTCCCCATTCCGAGGCACTGGTCACTAGTGTCCCCATTCCGAGGCACTGGTCACTGGTGTCCCCACTCCAGCCGCTGGTCACTGGTGTCCCCACTCCAGCCGCTGGTCACTGGTGTCACCACTCCAAGGCACTGGTCACTAGTGTCCCCATTCCAGCCGCTGGTCACTGGTGTCCCCACTCCGAGGTACTGGTCACTGGTGTCCCCACTCCAGCCGCTGGTCACTGGTGTCCCCACTCTGAGGCATTGGTCACTGGTGTCCCCACTCCAGCCGCTGGTCACTGGTGTCCCCATTACGAGGCACTGGTCACTGGTGTCACCACTCCGAGGCACTGGTCACTGATGTCCCCACTCCAGCCGCTGGTCACTGGTGTCACCACTCTGAGGCACTGGTCACTGGTGTCCCCACTCTGAGGCACTGGTCACTGGTGACCCCACTCCAGCCGCTGGTCAGTGGTGTCCCCACTCCAGCTGCTGGGCACCGGTGTCCCCACTCCGAGGCACTGGTCACTGGTGTCCCCACTCTAGCCGCTGGTCACTGGTGTCCCCACTCCGAGGCACTGGTCACTGGTGTCCCCACTCCGAGGCACTGGTCACTGGTGTCCCCACTCCAAGGCACTGGTCACTGGTGTCCCCACTCCGAGACACTGGTCACCGGTGTCTCCATTCCGAGGCACTGGTCACCGGTGTCTCCATTCCGAGGCACTGGTCACCGGTGTCACCACTCCAGCCACTGGTCGCTGGTGTCTCTGCTCTGGGCCGCTGGCTGCCAGTGTCCCAGCTCTGGGCCGCTGGTCACCGGTGTCCGAGCTCTGGGCCGCTGGTCACCAGTGTCCCTGCTCTGGGCCGCTGGTCACCAGTGTCCCTGCTCTGTGCCGCTGGTCACCGGTATCCCAGCTCTGGGCCGCTGGTCACCAGTGTCCCTGCTCTGTGCCGCTGGTCACCAGTGTCCCTGCTCTGTGCCGCTGGTCACCAGTGTCCCAGCTCTGGGCCGCTGGTCACCGGTGTCCCTGCTCTTTGCCGCTGGTCACCGGTGTCCCAGCTCTGGGCTGCTGGTCACCAGTGTCCCTGCTCTGGGCCGCTGGTCACCATTGTCCCAGCTCTGGGCCGCTGGTCACCGGTATCCCAGCTCTGGGCTGCTGGTCACCGGTATCCTGCTCTAAGACACTGGTCGCTGGTTACCCCCACACCAGGCTGCTGGTAACCGGTGTCTCTGCTCTGGACCGCTGGTCACTGATATCCCTGCTCTGGGCCACTGGTCACATGTGTCCCTGCTCAGTGCAACTGGTCACTGCGTTCCCTGCTCCATGGCACTGATTCCCGGTGTCCCCGCACTGGGCCGCTGGTCTCTGACGTCCCTGCTTCAGGCCGCTGGACACCAGCGTCCCTGTTCCGGGCCACTGGTCACTGGTTTCCCCGCATTAGGCCACTGGTTGTTGGTGTCTGCACTCTGAGACACTGTTCACCAGTGTCCCCACTCCAGCCACTGGTCTCTTAAGTCCCTGCTCAGGGCAACCGGTCACTGGTGCCTCTGCTCCAGGCTGCTGGTCGCCGGCATCCCCACTCCAGCCACTGGTCACCGGTGTCCCTGCTCCAGGCTGCTGGTCGCCAGCATCCCCACTCCAGCCACTGGTCACCGGTGTCCCTGCTCCAGGCTGCTGGTTGCCAGTGTTCCCACTCCAGCTGCCGGTTGCTGGTGTCCTTGCACTGGCCACTGGCATCTCTGCTGACCTGTTGGACTATATTCTGGATCAGTGGTGCTGGAAGAGCACAGTTACATTACAGCTATACACAGTATAACCATAGGACAGTTACATTACAGCTATACACAGTATAACCATAGGAAAGAAGAACAAGAAACAAAATTACAAAGACAAACATCACAGTCTCTCTCCAAGGGCTAGCCATAGTAGCCTGATGCAGTGGGCTTCCATGTGGTCTGACCACTGGCCGCTAACACATTCTGCACTGGGCCGCTGGTCATCATTGTCCCTGCTCTGGGCGTTGGTCACCATTGTCCCTGCTCTGGGCTGCTGGTCACTGGTGTCCCCACTCCAGCCGCTGGTCACTGGTGTCCCCACTCTGAGGCACTGGTCACTGGTGTCCCCACTCTGAGGCACTGGTCACTGGTGTCCCCACTCCAGCCACTGGTCACAGGTGTCCCCACTCTGAGGATATGGTCACTGGTGTCCCCACTCCAGCCGCTGGTCACTGGTGTCCCCACTCTGAGGCATTGGTCACTGGTGTCCCCACTCCAGTTCCTGGTCACTGGTGTCCCCACTCCAGCCGCTGGTCACTGGTGTCCCCATTCCGAGGCACTGGTCCCTAGTGTCTCCACTCCAGCCGCTGGTCACTGGTGTCCCTACTCTGAGGCACTGGTCACTGGTGTCCCCACTCCAGTTCCTGGTCACTGGTGTCCCCACTCCAGCCGCTGGTCACCGGTGTCCCCACTCCAGCCGGTGGTCACCGGTGTCCCCACTCCAGCCGCTGGTCACCGGTGTCCCCACTCTGAGGTACTGGTCACCGGTGTCCCCACTCCAGCGGCTGGTCACCGGTGTCCCCACTCCAGCCGCTGGTCACCGGTGTCCCCATTCCGAGGCACTGGTCACCGGTGTCCCCACTCCGAGACACTGGTCACCGGTGTCCCCACTCCGAGATACTGGTTACCGGTGTCCCCATTCCGAGACACTGGTCACCGGTGTCCCCACTCCGAGGCACTGGTGTCCCCACTCCGAGGCACCGGTGTCCCCACTCCGAGACACTGGTCACCGGTGTCCCCACTCCGAGACACTGGTCACCGATGTCCCCACTCCGAGACACTGGTCACCGGTGTCCCCACTCCGAGACACTGGTCACCGGTGTCCCCACTCCGAGACACTGGTCACCGGTGTCCCCACTCCGAGGCACTGGTCACCGGTGTCCCCACTCCAGCCGCTGGTCACTGGTGTCCCCACTCCAAGGCACTGGTCACTGGTGTCCCCACTCCAAAGCACTGGTTACCGGTGTCCCCACTCCAGCTGCTGGTCACTGGTGTCCCCACTCCAAGGCACTGGTCACTGGTGTCCCCACTCCGAGGCACTGGTCACTGGTGTCCCCACTCCCGCCACTGGTCGCTGGTGACCCCACTCCAGCCACTGGTTGCTGGTGTCCCTGCTCTGTCCGCTGGTCACCAGTGTCCCAGCTCTGGGCCGCTGGTCACCATTGTCCATGGTCTGGGCCGCTGGCTGCCAGTGTCCCTGCTCTGTGCTGCTGGTCACCGGTGTCCCAGCTCTGGGCCGCTGGTCACCAGTGTCCCAGCTCTGTGCCGCTGGTCACCGGTGTCCCAGCTCTGTGCCGCTGGTCACTGGTGTCCCTGCTCAGGGCCGCTGGTCACTGGTGTCCCTGCTCTGTGCCGCTGGTCACTGGCGTCCCTGCTCTGGGCCACTGGTCACCGGTATCCCAGCTCTGGGCTGCTGGTCACCGATATCCTGCTCTAAGACACTGGTTGCAGGTTACCCCCACACCAGGCTGCTGGTAACCGGTGTCCCTGCTCTGTGCCGCTGGTCACTGATATCCCTGCTCCATGGCACTGATTCCCGGTGTCCCCGCACTGGGCCGCTGGTCTCTGACGTCCCTGCTTCAGGCCGCTGGACACCAGCGTCCCTGTTCCGGGCCACTGGTCACTGGTTTCCCCGCATTAGGCCACTGGTTGTTGGTGTCTGCACTCTGAGACACTGTTCACCAGTGTCCCCACTCCAGCCACTGGTCTCTTAAGTCCCTGCTCACAGCCACTGGTCACCGGTGTCCCTGCTCCAGGCTGCTGGTCGCCGGCATCCCCACTCCAGCCACTGGTCACCGGTGTCCCTGCTCCAGGCTGCTGGTTGCCAGTGTTCCCACTCCAGCTGCCGGTCGCTGGTGTCCTTGCACTGGCCACTGGCATCTCTGCTGACCTCACCTAGTAGATGATTCAGCTCTTTGAGCCTCCTCCATCATTGTACATCATGGCTGATCATATAACACAAGCTTAATGTCATTTTCCTGCTCTCTCCCTTGTATCTTGATGTCAGCAGAATTAACGTATGCCCTTTATTGTCTTTCTTCTTGAAGGCAATGTCTACTTGTTGGACTGACTGTACCACCCTCCCTTTCCTTCACCTATGTGGCAACTAATTAGTAGTAGTGCTAATAACTATTTAGGTCAGGTATTACAACCAAGCAGGTTCACACTTGAAATGGCAAACCTGTACTTTCCACCTGGGCTGAGGGTTCTGATAACCATCTGAGGAATGGGAGTGCTATTCAAAGCAGAATACAAAATTGATTTGGAGATGCTGGTGTTGGACTGGGATGTACAAAGTTAAAAATCACACAACACCAGGCTATAGTCCAACAGGTTTAATTGGAAGCACTAGCTTTTGGAGCACTGCTCTTTCATCAGATTGTTGTAGGAGCAGCGCTCTGAAAGCTAGTGCTTCCAATTAGACCTGTTGGAATATATTCTGGATCAGTCCTGATGAAGGGCTTTTGCCTGAAACGTCGATTTTGCTGCTCGTCGGATGCTGCCTGAATTGCTGTGCTCTTCCAGCACCACTGATCCAGAATCTGGTTTCCAGCATCTGCAGCCATTGTTTTTACCTCTGTTGGACTATAACCTGGTGTTGTGTGATTTTTAACTGAGTACAAAATTGCTTTTCATGTTGATTGTGTTGAGTGTTTTAGATTGCTTGTGACAGGTTTCTTGCAACATTTTATTTTTTTTCTTCCTTTCACGGTCCTTGAAACCGACATTAATTGAACACGCGTTGTTCAATTAGTTTCCAGACTGGCAATAATTTATCTGATCCTTGAGCAGATCAGATCCCCTCCCCTCCAGCATGTTTTTCAGTTCCTGTACAAACTGATTACTTTCTCCATGCAGAAATCCGAAGGCGAGGATCAAAGGACCCACTCGGGAAGCAGTCCCTGTTGTATGACAGTCCCTATGAACCAACGGAAATGGGGTCAAAGCAGGAGTTAGTTGGGAACTCTGTCCTCGAGAAGACGGGAAACCACAGGCCAATCGACAGCTGCCTGCCGGAGAATGATGAACGCCCCGCAGCAGAGTACGAGCAGCCCTGGGAGTGGAAGACGGAACAGATTGTGAAAGCACTTGCAGGTATGGCAGGAAGCTCTGGTGGTTAGAACAGCTCTGTTTGTGCAAGAGGTTCAGAAGAACAAAAGGATCAGCTAATGTAGCTCTCAGTCATATCCAAACGTAAGCATGTATATGGGAAGGGCTGGTGTTTCCTCACCAGATTTTGATTCAGGCAAATTGCTGCCCACAGGGATGATGTAAGCAGAATTGTAATCAATACTTTCAAAAAGAAATTGGAAAAGGTGCAGTCAGCCCATTCTGGGAAAGGCTGTGAGGGTACAGAGAAGATTTATCAATATGGTTATAAAAGTGCCGCAAGGCAGTTGGCAGGAATTTGAATAGATTCCCTTGATCTTTTAGATGGTGGGGGACAACAGGCAACTTGGCAAGTCCAGCCCAAACAACTATTATGGCACAAAAGAAGGCTATTTGGCCTATCAAGTCCAAACAGAACAAGGTGGGAATAGAGAAAGTGAGATTGTTCTGTTCAGACCAAAAGAGATTGAGAAGAGATTTGACTTGATGGAGGTCTACAGGACAATGACAGGTTTCATAAGGTAACCAGGAACATCTATTTCCATTTGCTGTTCATACAAGCACTGGGCACCATGGGTTTAAGTTTTAGACAAGCTGCTGGAGGATTGTGAGCAAGAATGTTTTTTATGCAGGAAATGATAGTGACTTGGACATTTCCACTTTACAGGGATTGTGAAAATCAATAATTGAATGGGCACTTGTGGAAAGTAAATGTGTTTCCAACACAACGTTCCAGCAAAGCTCAGCGAAGGCTGGAAGAACAACATCTCATTCTCCGCTTGGGCAGCCTGCAACCCTCTGGACTCAATATCGAGTTCAATAATTTTAGGGCCTGAATTCTCCCATGTCCTAGCCCCCAACCCCACACACCAGGCCTTGTTATCACACAGTCTGCCAGTACACACTGCCTATTGTTAGCCATTAATATCTCCATTAATAGCTATTCACTCCCCCAGCCAGATCATTATCCAACTGATTTTCTCTCTCTTTGGGCTCTATCCCCACCTATCCTATCTTCTGCATACAGACTGACATTTTCCTAGCTACCATCAGTTCTGAGGAAGGGTCACTGGACCTGAAATGTTAACTCTGATTTCTCTTTATAGATACTGCCAGGCCTGCTGAGCCTTTCCAGCAATTTCTGGTTTGTTTCTGATTTACAGCATCCACAGTTCTTTCTGTTTATATTTAGTCTTCCGCCAGTATTGCCTGGCACCAGTCGAAACAGCTCAAACTGTTGTACTTCCTTCAGGGAATGGGTTTCTCTAGCCGTGGGTACAAGTGTCCACTTAAGGGACTCAGTAGACCCAAGGGCTACCCACCATCTCTCCCACCTGCTGCATAATTTCAGACAGATCGGGATAGGTGACAGGAAGGAGATTATCTATTAGGTTTGATATATGCCTCCTGCCTTCAAACCTGTCTTCAATTGGCAGGGGAGCATCAAATCTAGCAACATGACTCTAGGTCAAGTAACCTGTAAAAATTCACATTTGAAAGAATCAGGTGAAGCACGAGAGGGCTCTCAGATCAGGACCCAAGATTAGAGCGGTGCTGGAAAAGCACAGCAGGTCAGGCAGCATCCAAGGAGCAGGAAATTCGACATTTCAAGCATAAGCCCATCATCAGCCCTTATTCATGATGAAGGGTGTTTGCCTGAAACGTCGATTTTCCTGCTCCTTGGATGCTGCCTGACCTGCTGTGCTTTTCCTGCACCGCTCTAATCTCCAGCATCTGCAGTACTCACTTTCACCTCTCAGATCAGGATATCAGCATATGAAAAATGAACTAAAACTAAAAGGATGTGGTCTACTGTTCTGCAAAGACACATTTGTATACTAAAGCAGATATGGAAATAAGGACCCTTTCTGGATACGTTAATAGATTTTGTAACCTTCTGTCTGCCCCTTTCAGTCCAGTTTGATTCTGCAGAGATGTCATCTCCACCCAAAGAAGAAAACGTCAAACACCACCATCGGCAACCGAGCTGGACTCAGAAGGTCCTGAGGCAACAGAGCCCAGAGGGCAGCGAAATGGGAGAGAAGGTGGACCCAAGCATGCCCTTAGAAAAACAAGTGTAAGTGACCACAACTGCACTCATTCTACACATTTTTCTTCCTTTTTCCTTCATCCTCGCTGTGCTGAAATATAAAATTGTTGTGCCATACCCAACTGTAACTCATTCCTTTTCTGACTTCAAACTGTGCAATCCCTTTCCTTTCCTTGGTTCTGCCTCCAATTAACATAGCTTTAAGGCCCCAGAGTAGTGTAAACTAGTCATCACTTCTTGATATACTATGTATTTTCTCCACTGCTATGAGCCTTGAGACTTCACATAGCTTGAACGAGTGTTTCCCTTTCCCTGCAGGTGGTATCATGGCCCCATCACCCGGATAGAAGCAGAGTCTCGTCTGCAGGCCTGCAAGGAGGCCAGTTACCTGGTACGAAACAGCGAGTCAGGAAACAGCAAATATTCCCTTGCCTTAAAGTAAGTGTTCAGGGGGGGGCTTCAGAAAACTGTGCAGGGCATCAGTTTGTAACTTGAAATTTGTTCCAACAGCAGTTAAACAGAGTTTGCTCATTCCTGAGGCTGGACACGTGTGCTTGTGACTGGCTGCTCTTCGATTTGTGGATGATGTCTATGCAGGGTTACAAGTTTCTACCATAGCTTTTCAGGTGACTGAACAGAGCTAATCCTTGATCCACAGATGTTTGGGTACATGGGGCAGGATATTCAATGAGGAAGTGAGATTCAGAATGCTGCATTTGTTTCATCTCTGTTGCCATGCCAACTCATCATTAAAGTATTGTGATGCAACTTAATGAATATATTGTTTCTATTCTGAATGATTGGTAGGAAACTCTTCCTGCTCTTTAACGTTAAATGTCAGGGCGATTTGGAGGCATTTCTTTCGCGTTCCCAGGATCAATGGTGAAGTAGGACACTCTGGGATTCTGAGCAAGCCATTAAGCAGACAGGTGTTCACATCATTGTCCAAGTCCCAAATCAGACAAGTGGCATGCATGGAACAGGGTTAGATGTGAGGGGCAGAGAATCAGAAACAATGAAATGATGCGTGGTTAGGGGCAGGGTGGTTTTGATGAAAGATTAGGACACCAATAAAGATGGTGCGATTAGGGTCGGAGATTGATGGCACACCAGGGTCAGAGGAATGTTGAAGTCAGTGCTAGTGGAAGGACATTTGTAGAGCACTTTGTGGTAGAGCCCACTAGGGAACAGGCAATTCTGGATTTGATAGTGTGTAATGAGTCAGACTTGATTAGGCAGCTCAAGGTGAAGGAACCGCTGGAGGCAGTGACTTTAATATGAAACAATTCACCCTGCAGTTTAAGAGGGAGAAGCTGGAATCAAATGTAACCATGTTACAACTGAGTAAAGGTAACTACAACGACATGAGGGAGGAGCTGGCCAGAGTTAATTGGAGGGGGAGTCTAGCAGGGAAGATGGTTGAGCAGCAATGGCAGGGGTTACTGGGAGTAGTTTGGAGGACACAGCAGACAATCATCCGAAGGAAGAAAAAATGTACTAAGGGGAGGATGAGGCAACCGTGGCTGACAAGGGATGTCAGGGACAGCACAAAAACAAAAGAAAATACATACAATGTGGTGAAGATTAGTGGGAAACCAGAGGATTGGGAAGTCTTTGAAAACTAGCAGAGGATAACCAAAAAACGTACTAAGGTGGGAGAAGATGAAATATGAGGATAAGCTAGCAAACAAAATAAAAGAAGATTTTTAGATATATAAGAGAGAGGGAAAAGCAAACATTGGAATGCTGAAAAATGAAGCTAGAGAAGTGGTATTGGGGAACAAAGAAATAGCAGAGGAACTGTACAGGTACTTTGCATCAGTTTTCACAGTGCACGACCACCAGCAGCATACCAGAACTTCAAGAAAGTTAGGGGCAGAGGTAAGTGTAGTGGTCGTCACTAAAGAGGAAGTGCTGGGGAAGCTGAAAGGTCTGGATAAAGCACCCTGACCAGATGGACTACACCCCAGAGATAGCTGAGGAGGTTGTGGAGGCATTGGTGGTGATCTTCCAGGAATCATTTAAAGTCAGAAAGGGCCCCTAGTGGCTGGAAAATGGCTGACCCCTGTTTAAGAAGGGAGGGAAGCAGAAACCAAGAAACTACATACAGGCCAGTTAGCATGTCCTCAGTTGTTGATAAGATTTTAGTGTCCATTATTAAATACGAGATTGCGGAGTACTTGTAAGTGCATGGTAATATAGGGCTGAGTCAGCATGGTTCATTGAGGGGAGGTCATGCCTGACAATCTGTTAGAATTCTTTGAGGAAGTAATGAGCAAATTAAACAAAGGCAAACCAGTGGACATGATCTATTTGGATTCCAGAAAGCCTTTGACAAGGTACTGCACAGGGCGCTGCTAAATAAGATGAATCCATGGTATTAGGGGCAATGTAATGGCATATATGGAGGATTGGCTGACTAGCAGAAGGCAGTGAGTAGGGATAAAGGGTTCTCTTTCAGGATAGTAGTCTGTGACTTGTGGAGTTCTGCCTGGATAAGTGTTGGGACCTCAACTTTGTGTGTTATACATTAATGATCTGAACTAAGAAACTGGCTAAGTTTGCAGATGACACAAAGATAGATGGAGGAGCAGGTAGTGTTGAGGAAGCACAGAAGTTGCAGAAGGATTTGGACGGGCTGGGAGAGTGGGCAAAGATGCAGCAGATGGAATACAATATGAGAAAGTGTGAGGTTATGCACTTTGGTAAGGAAGAATAGAGGTGAAGACTATTTTCTAAACGGGAAAAGGTTTTGGAAATCTGAAGCACAAAAGGACTTAGGAGTCTGAATTTGAGATTCTTTGAGATGTGAGTTCATTAGGCATGTTATTAAGGTGAATGCAGTGTTAGCATTGATTTCAAGAGGGCTAGAATACAAGAGCAGAGATACATGGCTGAGGCTGTATAAGGCTCTGGTCAGGCCTCATTTGGAATACTGTGAGCAGGTTTGGGCCCCATATCTAAGGAAGGATGTGCTGGCCTTTGAGAGGGTCCAGAGGAGGTTTACAGGAATGATTCTGTGGATGAAGGTCTTGTCACATGAGGAGCGGTTGAGGACTCTAGGTCTATACTGTATGGAGTTTAGAAGGATGAGGGGAAACTTCATGGAAATTTCTGGAATACTGAGAAGCCTGGACAGAGTCAATGAGGAGAAGGCAGGAGCATGGTGTTAAGAAACATTTCAGCCATGCTTGAATGGTGGAACTGACTCGATCTGCTCCTATATCTTATTGTCTATGGTCTTATGGTGTTGATCCAGGGGTAGTTACTGAGGAAAACAAAAACATAAATTACTGGGGAAACTTGGTAGGTCGGGCAGCATCTGTGAAGAGAAAACAGTATTTCGAGTCCAGTGACCATTGTTCAAACCTGCTTTTGTTTGTTTCAGTACTCCAGCATCTGCCGTTCTTTGTTTTATTTAGTTACGAAGGGATATGGTTGTAAAATCAAGGGATAGGGTGAAAGCTTCCTCACTGACCAACGTGTAAGTCAGGGTAGATGTTGCAGAAAATCTGATCAGTCCTGCAGTTTTGCTACCTTTCAGAACTGACTCCCATTTAGCCTTTCCAGTGCAATTTTGCTCACGTGAACTGCCTAATATCTTAATTTTTTTCTTCAAATTAATTCTCAGAACAGGAGTGCTACTGGTGAGCCTGGCAATTAATGCCGGCCTCTATTTTTCTGCTGGACCTTTTTGAATTATTTCAGTCTATATGGTCAAGGTGAGAGGTTTGGTCGAACTGCATGCTTCACTAGAACATTTCAGGGAGCAGCTAAGAATTGACCATACTGGGGTGGGGACTAGAGCCACATTATAGGCAGAGATAGCAGGTCTTCTTCTCTGAAGGATGAGCGAATCAGTGCTTCGTGACAATCCAATCACTTCCTTGGCACTTAATGGACTCAGACTCCTATTTCTACATTTTCCCTAAGTTATTAGTGAGGACCACTTGATGCTAGTCTATTATGTTACCTACTAAATGACTAAACCTTGTAAACTTACTTTGTGACTGAATGCACCCTTTCACTTGTAACATCCCATTGAATCGATGTTACTAATTTTTCATTGTTTCCATGAACTCGATATGACGAAATGTACAGAATACAAGTTCCTTAGGAATGTGAGGTCCTGTATGATGTTAACATTACCTCTTCACTTTTCCATTTCATGTGTCTGGCTGTAACAAAGGAATCCATTGCCTTTTTAAATGACTATATACATGCCATATGAAGCCGTCACAAGTCATCTCAAGTATTAGAAAATGCTTGGCCTGTGATTAGGGTCTCCCACCAATAAAGAATCTGAGATTTGAACAAGATTATTTTGTTTTAATGCAAAGACGATCAGAATCACTAGAAGTGATCCTATTTTGGCAACAAAAATCCCAGACATCCATCTCACTCAGACAGAACTTGTTCAGTGCCAACAAATTAATGGTGTTCATCATGGTTGTAAATGAATAGTCCAACCTTTAGTCAGTACTTTAGAGCACTACCCAATACGGTACTAAGTGTGTCCATCAAAGGTCTCAGAGACTTACAGCTGATCTCAACGTTTGGGTGTTACAATGGCAGCTTTGGCCTAGAAGTAGGAAAATTGATGCCACATGAATTCCAGGCAATGACAATCTCCAAAAAGAAACAATCTCACCCTCACCTTTTGACATTCAATGCGATTACCAATAGCTTGATCCCTTGGGGGTTACCATTGTCCAGAAACTGAACTGGATTACATCAATGCTGTGGCTACAAAACCATGTCAAAGACTAGAAATCCAAAAGTGAGTAATTCACCACCTGACCAACCAAAGCCTGTCAATGATTGGTGAAGCACAAGTCGGGAATGTAATGGAATATGGGGAGAATGCGGGTAAGTGGAGTTGAAATGCCCATCAGCCATGATTGATTGGCAGAGTGGACTCGATGGGCCGAATGGCCTTACTTCCACTCCTATGTCTTATGGTCTTATGGAATACTCCATCAGCACTCAAGAAGCTTGATACTATACAATGGAGGATAAACAGCCTGCTTGATTGACAGAACATCCACCACCTTGATAAATTAATTTCCACCAAAGTGGACATACATCCAAATCATTTATGTAAATGACAAAACGTAGAGGACCCAGCACCGATCCTTGTGGCACTCGACTGGTCACAGGCCTAATGTCTAAAAAAACAACCCTCCACCACCACCCTCTGTCTTCTACCTTTGAGCCAGTTCTGTATTCAAATGGCTTAGCTCTCCCTGTATTCCATGAGATCTAACCTTGCTAACCAGTCTCCCATGGGGAACCTTGTCGAATGCCTTACTAAAGTTCATATAGATCACATCTACCACTCTGCCCTCATCAATCCTCTTTGTTATTTCTTCAAAAAACTCAATCAAGTTTGTGAGACATGATTTCCCACACACAAAGCCATGCTGACTATCCCTAATCCGTCCTTGCCTTTCCCAATACACGTACATCCTGTCCTTCAGGATTCCCTCCAACAACTTGCCCACCACCGACGTCAGGCTCACTGGTCTATAGTTCAATGGCTTGTCCTTACCACCATTCTTAAACACTGGCATTACGTTAGCCAACCTCCAGTTTTCCGGCACTTCACCTGTGACTATCGATGATACAAATATCTCAGCAAGAGGCCCAGCAATCACTTCAT